>NW_003803420.1:173228-205170 GCF_000255335.2 Galendromus occidentalis
AAAATTCACTGCCCGAGCGACCATCCAGTCCGAGAGCATGGCTTCGTGCATTCAGGACAGAGGACCGTGGGTGGGGATTCTCCTTGTTCTAGCATAAACACTCGAGTGAAAATCAGCGGAGAGTCTCTCGAATCGAAGCATCTCCCTCGTCGAGATCCATGGCGGTGTTTGCATGAGTGACCGCGTGAGAAAAGGGAGCCCTTGTGTGCGTGAGCGGGTGGGCGACGGAATCTCCTATTCGCCGCTCTGTTCGTAATTCCATCCATCGCTCTCTACCGAGTTTCGTCGTCTGCGGTGCATTCAAGCTTGGGTTTCATCTGTGTTAGTGCTCTTGAATCCGGCGCGAGAGATCAGGTATCGGCTGGGAGGCGTTTGTGAACGGCTCAGATAACAGAAACTATATCAATGCACGTGCTCATCTTTTGTCAACGCTACCCCTTCTCCGCTCGACGAGCTCGGAGTGCTCGCTCGGAGTGACAGGCCGCTGCAGAGCGAGGGACCGTGGCGGCTGTGGTCGCTGCACTCCTAGAAGAAGTGAAGGAAACGAAGCGACGACCGACGAAGCCGAGTCACCTCCAGACACCTGAGCTCCATCGCTACCGTCTCCGGCGACACCATCAAGAGCCACGCTTTCCGAAATCCTCCGCGAGGACTTCGCTCTTTCCTGGCTCCGGTAGAGTCTGTGTCCCGATGTCACGGGAAGTTAGCTTGCACAACTGAGCTATCTCGCTGCGATCGTCTCATTCGTCTTGCTTTTCACGTGACAGCACAAGAGCTGCTGATGCCAGTCAGCAATGTTTTTACTCGAGCCACAATCACAATAAGGAAACCTGTCGTGGGCTGGGGCGCTCGTTCCTCCAAATTAGAGATTTTACGCTTCTGGCTGACGACGTCACACAATCTCCGGGAATTAGCACAGCCTAGGCATAATGAAGTCATGGCGGGAGAGAGCGGGAGTTTAGGGGTTTCCTTTGGAATCATTCTCGGACCGGAAAGAGATGAGAAAAGTTCGAGGCCGGCTAGTGAAGCGGTCAATCAAGCTCCGAGGGATGGACAGCGCGGCGGCGGCAGTATAAATATCAAATAGGGGAGAACAGCTCTGGTCCGCTTGCTTAAAAGCTGCGCGAGCTGTCGGCCGGCTGGGTAGCTCGCGTGACACTTCCATATGCTTCTAAGTGATTTCCTATAAAAAAAAGTTTGAGAAAAGAGCGTAACGAAGCATGGCACCACATGGTCGCGCTATCCACTATCCAACGTTTGCCGCCGCCACCACTACCACCGCTACCGTTTTCCCACCCGGGATAGGTATCGAGTGCTCTTTCCGCGGCTGCCAAACATATTCCTCGGACTCTCCGACGCTTCCAGGGAATGTGAATTCCGAACTCCGACCAGGCCCGGCTCCAGGCCTCGGATACCGAGGAATTGTGGAATATTTTTTCCCTGCTCCGGAATCCATACCCTCTCGCCATCGTCCGTTAGTGATCGTGAAATCTAAAACGGTCCAGATCCGAGACGACCGTCAATAACCCCGTCGTGGCTTTCCGAGGAGGCTGCTTCCACGCCAAATTCCCTTGTTCATCCAGAGGGCGGTTTCCCTCGAGGTTCGTATAGGTTCGCTGCTCCTCCATTGAAGCAGCGGATTCGGTGCGTAGGAGTCAGCCCGCTCAGCTCACCTGGTTGTCGTGGAGCTGGTCTGAGGTTTTCTATTCATCTACGAGGAGGCTACAAAGTGTAAGAAAAATTGAAACGCCAGCCAAAGAGTGAGAGCGGAAGAACCTTGAGGCGATAGACCGGGCGAGGGGGCGAGGGGTACGCCGCCGGGCCGGCGCGCGAACCGATTGTTCCCTTTGTGCTCCTCCCCCTTGTCTATTCGTCGACGGAAACCGAAAGTGTCTCTCGCAACTAAGGAACAAACTGCGGCAGTCGAGGAGAAAATCGAGGGAACAGCTACGTTTTTCTTCAAGACTGCTTTTGACGTCTGGAACGTAGCTCAACGGGAGAGAAAAAGTAGAAAAAGGTGTTCGGACCCAGGAGAAGCTCAAAAGCAAGCGAGCGACAAAATGTCGAATGCCGGTCCCCGAGGAAAGCGTACGCTGAGCCTTCCGAGAGGAGTGAATTGATGGAGTCAACTTTTCTTCTTTTCTCACTCCGAACATAATTTCAAGCGCCGAAGACCTTGACCTGAGAGGGTCCCGCTCGTTTGCAGTACCTATCCCGTGCTCTCTTAGGCTTCTGATGCGACTCTGCTGGGAGCCCTACGATGGCTTTCCATGTCGAATATTTGCATCGGCAGCTTTGCATCGATCGTCAACACCAGGAAATGGATCGAAACTACGGACCTTGATACGTACGTACCTTTCATTCTGTTTACGACGGCTTGGTCTATATTTAGGGCATGGCGATCATTTCCGAGCCGGCTCCCACCACGATCCTGCTCTCTCGGAGCGAAGAATGTTCGAACCCCCCTCGTCCGAAAGAATGTTCGGGGATTCGCCCCGACGACTCGCCTTCCTACGTCACGGTGAAGTCTCATTCCACGTGCTATCAAAATAACTGATCGTCGTTTGTCAAGATATCCGTCACAGTCGTACATGGAAGACCGGTGAAGAGCTATTTCCAGCTCTAAAAGGCGAACGGGGCCGTTCAATGTAAACTCAACCTGTAGCATGCTTGGCCGACGGGCTTCGTTAGACAAACGAGCTCATCAGCAAATCATCAGCTACGACACCGCTTTATCACGGACGGACAACGGCCGAGGCGATGGAGAATCGATCGTTTAGACAGGGAATTCACAGCATATGCGTGTCGGTACGATGAACGTGCAGCTACGTGGGGAACAATCGAAACAAGGTTTAAGTTTCTCAGATTCGGGAGTCTCCAGGAGCTTCGAATGAAGTTTGACCGTGTTTTCTTTGGGGAAAATCCGCTCCGATCCATCACGCAAGGGAAAGAGACGTCTTTCCCACACTAACCATCGCCGACCGAGTCGGAACATTCGACAGCAGTGCGTTCTCTCAAGCCGGTGGCGAGGCTTCGTTCTTCCTGAAAGTTTGTTTGTGGAACATTTCGGATGCATAAACATTGGATGATCCTCGCGTGGCGGCAGGTGCGCGGCGGGTGGACGAACACACGGACGCATGTTGTTTGAGTCGAATGGGAAATGTTTGTTCGGTCGCAGATGTTGTTCCCAGAGCGGGTGGGAGACGATTGATTCGTGACTCTCGGCGTTGACAGCGTCCGTCAATCGTCCATTTATCAGCTCGGTTCACCCTCCATCAAGTGCCTAAACTAGACAACTCGCTTGCCGTCCCAGAGAACTCCGCGAACGATCGCAGTCGTCTGAAATCGCTCAGGCTCCTGTCGCCATCTTAGGTTTCTCATCCGAAAGTCTCGAAGGGCTTCAGAGCATCTCGAATTTGGAATCATATCACGCAGAAATCTCTAAGCTAAAAACAGTACGTGGACCCACCACGCGGCAGAAGTGCTCGGAATCTATAGGGCCTCATTAGCCATCCTCAACGAAATTCGGTTCCTGCTTTTCGAGTAAACGACTGGTCTCCGAAATTGCTCCTGGAGGCGGAGGGTACACGAACGTCTGCTCCGAGCGGAACTATTCATAGATTTCCATCATCGACGGTCTATTCTACAGCTGTATCTCAGAGCGACAAGAGCGACCTGCGACTACGGAGCGTGCTGACGGAGGAGAGACTCGATACCGAAACACGATCGGAACATCGGTCTCGTCAGCGATGGAAACCGTATGGTGCCATGGTGATAGGGGGAATACACATCGTGTGATTTCGACTAACATCCGCGAATGAATACGGTACTCGCTTCCGCAACCAAATCAAAGAAAGAAAGGAAGCAAGTCAATCTCGGATCTGCGGAACATGATGAAAGGAAAAAATCGGTGCAGCAACGCGGGGATGACGATGCGGAGAGCTGGAATTCTCCAAATATAGCTCTCCATCGCAGGCAGGCGCCTAACTTGTTCTACCTGCCCACACACTTTCAGTCGGAGACGACGAGGATCTGTGCTGCTGCTGCTGTCGCCGAACACGATAGCAGAATGGATTTAGAGAGAGAGAGACACCCGTTGGAGGGGGGGAAAAGAGATGGCGCTGCGACATCGGCGTTAGATTCATTAGGCTTTCGGCTCTTCTTCTCTTCCAACGGCGCGTCGTCGTCCTCCATAAAACCTGACACCGGGGCGCGCTTCATACCGTTTCCGCCCAGACAAACGCCGGAGATGACAAAGACGACAGCGACGACAAAGTTCAACCTCCTCCCTGTCCAACTTTGCGTCCCCAACGCTCGTCTACCTGGATTCGGTGCCGCTGTCATTGTCCTTGTCTATAACGGGTCGACTACGGCGAAGTTCGGCTGGAACAGGTTTCAAACCCCCGCCGGGTTTCGCCGAGTTTCCTCAGTCAGCTAATGACGGGATGAGCATTGCTAATGAATTGTAGGCAGTTGGACGTGCCCCGCTACGCTCTGCTCAGGAGCGCAAGCCGCTCACCACGAGCAGTCCACGAGCTCGCGCGGTCCGGACCCGATGTTTTAGCTCACCGCTGCCGAGATTCTATCTGGGAAACCACCTCGAGATTAGCGCTGGATAGCGGCTTTCGAGACGAATGTCAATTATCCAACAATTCTGCTGACAAAACGAATACTTGAAGCGTGAAAGCCGAACTCTCAAGGCATCGCGGTGGACCGGCTGCTGCGTCGGCGGTGATGGCGGTGATATGTTTCCTCTCAAGATGTTATCCTGGCGGAGCTCCGGCTCAGCTGAGCCGGTGGTGGTGAGGGAGTCATTAGCCGGAAAATGAAGACGAAACAGTTCTTGCAAAAATACGACATGTTTAGGGTAGACGTTTATTAACGCATTCATCACTTGTTGTTTGTTCGCTCGTTACTTCGTCGGTCTCTGAGTAATTCCCCATTCCTCGTTGGGGCCTTGCCGGAACGGGAATGATTCAGCTCGTACGCTGTCTGAGTCTCACTTCATAGCCTCGGGTGCCCGATTCCCTTCCACAAACACGCTTTTTCGGTCGTGATGATCATCGTTGATCTCACAGAAATCGAGTCGTAATCATAACATCATTGTAATCTTTTTCTCCCGCCCACAAAATACACGTTTTTTCCGTACGCCGCTCAATGCGAGTTGGAAGAGCGGAGTTCTCCTAAAAACGTTTCGGGATCTCTCGGACGCCCTTTATACAAATCTACATAGATTGCGAAACTGTAATCTCGTCTGGACCCTCTCCATGAGCGAGTTTGTCAGCGAGACGCTGAGGATAGCTCAATAGGGCGGCTTCTGGATGATGTGCTCGGGTCTTTTCCGTTTGAGCTGGACCTTGAGCCTTTTGGTGCCGATCTGGAAACCGTTGAGCGCCTTGATCGCAGCCTGAGCGTGGATCGCGTTCGAGTACGACACGAAACCGAAACACTTGGACAGTTGCGTATGTTTGTCGATGAACACCTTGGCCGATATGACTTCGCCGAATGGCATGAACAGCTGCACCATATCGTTGTCGCCGAAGTCCTGTCAAACAAAGAGGCCGCTCGGTGAGAAAATATGTTGTTGATGTCTTCCGACGGCAGCGCGGAGAAACTCTACGTCGGTCGGCGAGCAGTGCCGTTTACCGCTACGAGGCTATATTTAGGGACACTCAGTACACAGATTCGGATTGCCGGGGGCGACGTTTCGCATGTATTCTCTGATTAGACGAGAAGAACACGATTCGGGTTTATCTTGCTAGGACGTCTTGTTGGCGCTCTCTTGCGGGCGGTGGGGGATCGTGGAAACGCGAAACTTCATCGATTGCCGAGTTGTGAATACGGAACCTATTCTAGAAAACGAGTTCCGACTCGGACGGCTCCGACAATCAAGGAGACGAGAGAGCGCACAAACACAGGAACGAGGAAACGGCAATAGACCTTCAAACAGCGGCGACCCGTGAGAAAGGACGAGTAGATGACGTATGAAGAAATTATTAGTTTGTTTTTCTCGACGCTTCTGTCTGAAGCGCTCTCACCTGCGGCAGATGGTAGATGAACAGGTTGGAGCCTTCGGGGCCTTCGATCTGCTTGCCAGCCGGGTTGTTGAGAGAGGCGAGATGATGTGCAAGTGCGGGCGGTATCTGTTGCTGGTATTTCGACGTCGAATCTGAAGAAGCAAAATAGAATGCTGACTCAATGAGCGCCTCTTGGCGTGCCAGGATGGCTTCCCGCTTGCTTGGTTGGTTGCCTGCCCGCCCGCCCGCCTACCGGCCTACCCTCGTGTCTAGCGCGCTTCCCGCATGTTTCGCCGAACGAGCCAGAGTCGGTTAGAATGCATTCCACTCGTGAGTGGGTGAACCCTGTTTCCTTGAGCGCAGCGCTGTTCCTATTTTTTCTTTCTATCACTCTGTCTCACGAACATCGCTCCCGTTCGAAACGAGCGGGGAACGAGGCGAATGCGCGACAGACCGTCCGGGCAACCATAAATCTGTGAACCAGCGTGACCCAGGCCTTCTCGAATGCTCAATTTCTCAAAAATTGTCGACGAGAGACATTTCAGCGAGGTACCCACGCTCTCCGGCGTAGCGGGAGAGCTCTCCATTGTCAGCACAGATCACATGTTCTAATACGAACCTCCACAACAAGAACCACTGCTGCTGCTGCTGCTGTGGGCCGGAGACGATATCGGACTCGTCTGGTGGTAGTTTGGAACTCTACAGGTCGCCACAGAGTTGAGGTTGAGAGGCGCAGAGCACGGCTGGTTCTGGCCCATTAGCTGTCCCAGGAGGTTGTGGACAAGCATCGAACCGCCTTGGGAGTTCGCTAGCGTTGAACGACCTGCCGCATCTGGAAGTACCCAGATCCGCCGTGTTAACAATGAGCGGCAACAACGCGACACATCGAGCACCCGGCCTTTCAGCCTGACAGCTGCTTCGACCCGTCAACACATGAGGCGGAATGCAAGTCTACAAACTCGAGTGAGTGGTTACACCTACCGATTGAGGTCCGGGTCGGTGTCGCGCTCGGGGGGGACGGCAACCTACCCGAGGGGAGTCCATATATGTTGCCAGCAGCCTATAACATGAGATCATTAAGGCTCAGTTCATTTTATTCAACGTCAGTTTCGAATCGATGCTCTAACAGGGAACACGACGGTGTCCGCATTTCTACGGCTTTCCGGCTCGTTGAAACTCGGTAGGGAGATGGGGAGATGGCTCATTCTCGATTGGGGATGGTAGAGACAAAGAAATCATAATCAAAAATCTCGTGCTCCGGATTAGGCAAATGATCAGGAGAGTCGATCAATCGATCGATCGATCGGTCGATCAATCAGAATTTGCGAACCTCTGTCGTAACAAGTTGTCGATTCAGCTGGTGCTGGAGGTTTAGGTGGAGCTGGGGCTGATGTTGATGGTGGTGGCTGTGATGTTGATGCAGTTGCTGCTGTTGGAATTGTCTGTGGATCGGTGATTGAGCGACTCCCGTGACCTGAGCCGATGTTGTCGTCGATAGGTTCGTGACAAGGCTCTGTACGATCTGATGCTCGAGGCGATTCGCAATGCCATTGATTAGGCTCTTGGCGATGTGACCGTGTAGCTGCTTGGTCAGAGCTTCTTTGAGTTCGAGGCTTTTGGCAGCCGCTTTGAGCTTCCGTTTGAGACGTCGGCTAGCGACGTACGTACTGATGAGGCCTTGACTCTGTCGGCCTTTGTTGTTATTGTCCTTATCTTCGGACGGACTCCGCGGGGGCGGGCTTTGTGACGACTCTGTTGCGTTTGGATGTTGGGTCATTTCAAAGTAATTCTCCGTGGTTGGATCTGGTGTACACGAAGTATCCTGGAAAGAGAAACGACTGAATCAGCTTCGGAGACAGAGAGAAAGTCTTAACGACGGCGCCGACGAGGTCTTAACTTATGTGCATACGGGTGTTAGTCAGCGTCGATCTGGCTTCTATTGCTCCGGCGTACAACCTGAGGCGAATAAAGTCATTTACATGAATGAATATTCAAGCGTATCGATCCTCGCCAAGCACGCGCAGCTCTCGCGAGATGCCAATAAAAGCATGTTACACCCTTTTATCTGCCTCTCGGCTTCCCCGGGGCCAGAGGATCGACAGAGGAAAAAATATACAGCCAGCCCGAATGTCGAGATTCTCTGACGCGTCAGAATAAATGAAGCAGTCGATAGCAGCTTTGACATTCTGCAGCCGTCGCAGCCGTGTTCGCGGGATCGAATGAAGACGCGCACATCGAAGGTCTGCCGGCACGGCTGTCGCGAAATAAGAAACTCCCGACTCCTTGGTTCCGGCTACGCCTAATTGATTCGGATCTCGAATTTCGGCCAATCACATATTCATTACGAGGGACGGATGACCGGCGGATTGATTTACGCAGTCTCCCCACCTTACGTTTGCTGCTCTCAGAGCGCTTCTGCCAACCGCTGCCTCACTGATCAATTCGACCAGGCGGCTGCAACTTCGGCTCCCGAGTCACCCACATGGGAGCGATGTCCCGAAGTTTTTCTCGTATCCTGACAGTGGCCCTCGGAGACTGGATAGAGCCGCTACTACTATACGGCGGTAGATCGAGAGGATTAGGGAGCGTTTGCGGGCTCTCTTACCGCCACGGCCGACGTCGACAACGTTAAGCTGCGCGCGGGACACAAAACAAGCTAGTTTGAATATTTCGCCTTCGGTTTCGCGTGGATTAGGCCGTCACCCTGTAAGCCTCGTCGTATTCAACCACACGAACGCAAACACCCACTCTCCAGCCAACTCGCTCGCGCGTCTGATCTGCCCGTCGCTTCTCGGCGTGCTCGTCTCTCGATGTGTCGGAGCCGTCCGAATGCAAGGGCTCGGAGGAGAGTAACGAACTTTGAAATAGTCGATTCCAGTAAGCTTGACAAGCGAGCTCACAGTATGATATAAATGACCTCTCCGAGACTGCTCGCGGGAAGAGAGGAGCTCGCTCTGTTCCCGCATCGCTCCCTCTCCCTCGAATTGTCTACATAGGAACAGTCGACGCCCCTGTATTTCTTGCTGTTGTTGTTGTCGTCTTCGTCGTCATTTCTCTCCCATTCTCCAAAACTCGGCTTGTTGCGAGGCATTGGGGCTCCCATGTAGACCGCCGGTGACAATACACGCTCCTCCTACGACCGTTGCCGACCCTCAGAGGACGTAGTCCCCGTCTGGGCAGCGTTTTTCGCAGCATTACGAAAATTCACTGCCCGGAGCTCGAACTCGCTTCTCCCCTCCAACTCACCACAAGTACAACAGGTGAATCTATCCGAGAGGTACCATTGGCGAGTTTTGACCAATCCTGTATAATTTCTCCATTTGCACCAAATTATGCAAATCAGCTCTCTGCCCATCGTCCACCTGTCCGCCCTAATTCCCATGCTCATCTGGCTCCGCTGTAGCCTCGATTCAGCAACAGTTCACTCTCGTGGCCTTCCTCCCGAGCTTCCGTGGGCGGCGAGTGGACGATCAGTTTTTTCTATCAAGTATTTCAAGGGCGAAAAACGTCGCCACAGACTGTCCGGAAGATCTCAGCAGAGCTTGCCTGTGAGAGGCGGTCAACCGTGCCCCTAATATGTAGTTGTACTTATTTCTCTTTGCTAATATTCGTATATGTCTCGGCTCGATTGTGAGGAGGAGCGCTTGAATCGCAATGAATAGGATAAAGTGCTCCTCAACGACCTCATGAGATTCTTTCTCGTTCCATGACGGATGGCCTACGATTCAAGTCACGCTCTGAAGCGTGGAAACCATTGACAAATGCTCCAAAAACGCGCTTCACAAAAATCGCTACGAAGAAACATGAAATATGAATCTGCTCTCTTTGAGCTCGATTGCCACCTTGACGAGCGGTTTGGCCGCTGTAGGTGGAGGGGCAGGCGCCGATATAAAGTGGTGGGAACGGTGCGCGCTTCGGTAGCATGGCAAACCGATGAGCGCCCACCCGAAAGTTAGGGCGCACCACCCGCTCTCAAACGAGACAACAAATGAGAGAAGTTTTTTTAGGCGCACCGGGCCACCGCTCGCAACGCTACCGCAGCGACAGAAAGAGCTCCGAGCGGAGAAATTGACTCGAGTGTCTTAATGAAAGTTCTTCCCGGACTTGTCGCAGCTCGGACGGCAAGAACTGATGGATTCCAATTAGCCAAATGGACCCAGAAGCCGAGATGGAGCAGACGATCGTCTTCCATGACATGTCGCCCACAGTAAGCGTTCTCTGGGCCTACGCGGCAGGAACAGCGATGGTAGCATGACCTAACGGAAAAATGATGCGACGTCGGCGGTTCCCTAATTTATAGATGGGCTCAACTCTCTGCCCCGTGTTGCTCCATGTTCTTCCCCTCCCCCCTGTCCTTTGTATATCCCTCTGCAGAGATCCGAGACAACGGAGGCCTTCCCCGTAGCTGCCGTTTACAGCCACGCTGTTGGCGGCGGGCGGGTGGTGGAGCAAACGACCGTATTTTAAATCACTGTGCGGCCTTGACGTACGCGTTATTAGATAGTCCCCAAACATGGAACAGGTAAAGGCGCGCTCCGTCCTCTCGGCTCGGGGACAGCGTTGGCAAGGACAGCAGCAGCTGGAACGGTGGCGAACGTCAACGACGAGAGCATCAACAACGACAAAGCCACCGAAGGCAACAACAAGTAGTCGTACATGAACATAGTTAGCTAGATGCGGAAAGCCATTGCGAGACAGTCATGCAGGCACGCGAACATTAATAACAAAGAGCCTACTGATGCATAGCTTGACCACGGAGCCTCTGTATTCGACTCGCTCCGTAAATAATAATCTCTTATGGCAAAACAAACAACGCAGAGGTCAATGGGTCACTCGAGCTACCGAGGTCTCCGGATCGGCAACCGATCGTCGTTAAACTAATCGTCGTTCATCGTCCACAGATAGCTCATGAATGAGCAAATCATGACGAAAGTACCGCGGGTCTTCAGCTTAGCCCGCAGTGCCATCTTATATGCCCATCTCGGATAAAGCATTTCATTTCCGGATTTGAGTTCATCGACAACGTACATAGATCATCGATCCATCTACATCCGGAGAGGCCCGTTGGCAACTTAATTGCTCCGAACTGAGCTGACAGGTGCTCAAGTCCGCGTTGCGAATGGAAGTTTCGGACGAATTATCACTCGAGGATCGAAGTCGATGATGACATTCTGTCCCCGCACTCGAACTGCTGGGGCGCATGGATCTGATCTGTGCCATCATGCACTCTATCCAAGCCATACGGATTATGTTCATGGCATCATACTCCTAACGGAGATATAGCGAGTCGGCGACCCTAAATCATGGCGTCAGGGGTCAGGTCCTGGGTCGTGGGCAAACTTCGCACCTACACACATTCATTCTACCGCATAGCGCTCACACCGAGCGCTACGTTCATATTAGAAATAGGAAGAGAAGCGAACGAGGAAGAGATATAGGGAATTTTGGAGAGGCGTCGTATTCATCGGGGTGGATCGCCGGCTCACGTGTGATTATGGAGCGTAAATTGCGCGTGAACGCTTCCAGTCTCGGACACGGTCACGATCAGCGATCATCGGCAGGGGCTTCCGAATGAGTTCCCTACGCTGTTCCGCCAAGGCAGCAGCCGCTCAGACCTCGGCTTGAAACAGTGCGAGCGCTCGCGGTAGCACCTCGTTCGCCATGGAGATCAGGCGTCGAAGCGAAAGACGACGACTAAAATCGCCACGGCAACTGCAACGACCTGCGTTTGCTTTCCACGACAGCAAACGATGACCGATGGCCCGGTGCAAGACCTAATGTGTCTTCGACGAGAACGCCCACACCGAGCGACCGACCGACTGACGGAACGAACTGACGAACGGACGAGGAGGTCTCGGACGGACCGACAGCTCGCGTCAAATAGATGAACCGACAGTTTGCTAGTCCGTGCGTCCGTCCGTCCGTCCGTCCGTCAGTCTGTCAGTCGGTCGACCACCAAGCAGGCAAGCAGGCGGTCGGTCGACAGGAGTCAACCTCCACTAGATGATCTTTCAACTCTATTGGCTTGTTGAGCTTCTTCTTTTCAAGCTTCGTCTCGTCTTCTCTTCCTCGTCCGAGCCGAATGAGACAACTGCATCGACGACGCTTGGCGCCGAAAGCATCGGCGACAGAGGGGAGACTCAAACATTCGCTTCATCCAGCGGTTATCCCTAAATCTCTCGGATGGCTTGGGCCCACGGACCGCTTCGGCCGTGGGCTTCCCGGACGAGGGCTCTGAGGATGCTCGCTATCCGTGTCCGGGAAAATAATTGACTAAGCTCTAAAGCGGAAGCCCCACTCGGGATTCATGATGGGAGTCGACGGCTCTCCAGACCCAGTCGATCCTACCCCGAATGAGGAGTCGAGCGTCACATATGAAAAATAGAAAACACGGAAGTTGCCGCGTCGGGACTCGGGACGCGGCTCCCTCGCTCAGTAGTCTCTAGACTTCGGCACTTCCTCGACCCATTGGCCAACAGCTCGCACAGCCCACTATCGGGGAGGAATATTCGACCGTAGGGCGACAGAGTCGCGGTGTGCTCCGAATCGATAGTCAGCTGGTTCGAAGAACCGATCCGGGTCTCCCTTACTCGCCAGAGAGATAGTCTCAGCGTTTGCGCACGAGAAAAGCCGCGGGCTCTCCGGAGCAGATTCATCATTCGTTGAGCTCTGACGTTATTCGCCAGCGGGGAGTTCTTCCTGCTCTACGCAGTTCGAGACATAGAACAACGTAAACAAGCATCTATGCCCTCCTTCCAATCTTAGACAGTCCACTGGCTTTGGGTAAGCTTCTTGCCCTCTGAGATTCGTAGGGCGACAGCGCTTTAAATTCGATCGAGTCCGCGCTGTGTTTCTCGATGTAGCGTTGGTCTTGATTTCCCGGTCATAGAGAATATCAGGGCTGGATGATTACGAAGTCACTAATATGGGGAGTGCCGAGCGTTCCACATCCAAATCAGAACGCGAGATTAGGAATTCTCGAGGAAAGGTCGATAACACATCCTTAGGGTCGAAGGCTACGTGATCTAGAGCATGGAGAGGTTTGCAGGGTTCGCACGGAGAGAGCAGTCTTGTTAGCCTGGCGGTGCTGGCCAGCCAACGAGCGGCCGAACTTACGAACGACGAATTCAATGTATGTATCCCTGAGGATCTCGAGCCAGCGGGCTGGCCGATGGAGGAACCGAACGGGAGGCCGTCGTCTGTATGCGGCGCACGTACTTTGACGCACGGGACGATCCTAGAACGCTGTAGCACTGCATGCGGAGAAGGCGACGTTCTAGACGAACACTGTCGTAACCTGCCGGCAAAACATCCACGGAAAAGACCCTGGACAGATACATACATAGGCAAAACGTGCCGGGTTTCGAGAACGGGACAAGCGAATGAACGCCACGCACTGTCGGGC
This sequence comes from Galendromus occidentalis, assembly GCF_000255335.2. NCBI lineage: Eukaryota > Metazoa > Arthropoda > Arachnida > Mesostigmata > Phytoseiidae > Galendromus > Galendromus occidentalis. The sequence continues at coordinate 186,651 of NW_003803420.1, forward strand.
GAGCAAGCCGTTCGGCCGACAAGGAAATAATCTCTTTCTCGCTGGATGCTCCTGAACGATGAACTAGGAGTAGAGGGATCGAATTGTAGATCCGGAAGGAACAGTCATTCGGGGCGACAAACTGACGGAGCGATGACGCGATCTCGCGATGACGCGTCAGGAGAAATCCCCCTCCAACTTTGGGATCTCGTCAACTGGCCGAAATTCGGCTGTTTCGACAATGGAGGGTGCAGGGTTCCGCTCCAGTACGATCATCATGACTCCATCGCTCGATTTGCTCAGGACGTGTCTATTCGACACCAACACTCCCAGGCTCTTTCAGCTCTGCACCACGAATGCTCTCTGTAAGTACGGGAGAGTGTCTGCGTCTTCCCAAGAGCAGGACAATGGCTCTTTAATTGCACTGTTGACACTTTGCATTGTTCCGTCAAATCTATCCACGAACGATTGTGAGGAAGATTGAGATAGCGGTAAAAGTATGAGCCGGAAGGGGTGGGGTTCGAATAACCGAGGAAAACTAACACCCCGTCTCCGATAAGGAGGCCGTCACCGTCACGTTCCCCCGAGGAGGATCACCAAACTCGGTGAATTAGTTATGGCTCCGGCTCCAGAGCGACTGTGATCGTCATGCATGTTTCCTCCGAAAGATAACAGAATCCGTGCTGATAACGATTCAGAAAATGTCCATCAACTTCACCTCTCGTACCGCGACATCCGGGTAAGCATCCTCGAGCTCAATCAATCCGCTGCCCGTACTACTGCTGTCCGCGATGTTCTCGGTAATCTCAGTCATTTCTCGATCACTTTAACATTCTCTGATTCAGGCCGGTGCGCCGAGGCTCGAGAGAATCTCAAAGACGACACTTCTAGTAGCTGCACAGTCTTCACAGTCCACCCACTAGCTGAGAGCACGTTGCTGGCGGTTTGTGTTGTTGCTTTCGTAGCCTGTGAGCAAAGCAAAGTCTTCTCCGAGAAGAGTCAGGTGCAGTCGTCAGTGGAGGAGGCGGTGGTGGCAGTCGTTTCCCTCGCAGGCGGGCCGCCGCTTATTTTCTTTCCCGCGTAGCTTTTAATCGTGCTCTGACCCGGTCGGACTCGAGTCGGCTAAACTAGTCGGACAGCTCTTCCTTTCCTTCTCCTCGGAAGCAACCTCGCACGCCAGGAAACATTTCCTACAGTGCGAGTGACGACGGTGGCCACCAAAAACCAAGCGACCCGCTGTTTCTGGGGTAAAGCGGCTAGGCTTCCGAAGCATAGCCATGTCGTCCCGATTTTCTGCGTCTCGTTCTGGCAAGAATTGTCGGAAGCGGAGCTCTTTTTTTGTAGGCAACAAGTTTTTACAATTTTTGGGTTCGCGTTTGTCGAGCAACCTCGTGCCTCTTAAAGTTTCCGTCATATCGTCCTCCGATCCGGTGTGCTCCCTGAGAGAAGCTCAGCCCAGGTATTTCAACTCTGCTCTGGTGCCGAGTTGAATAACAGCGATTGATCTCGGTGCCAAGTCAAGACTCGGCCGTTTTCGGGTACACCTGTTGAAGCAGAGTGGGACGCGCATCGCGCTGTCACAGGGAAACCTCTCTTCGCGAGCTCTGCTCGCTCTACGGTGCCCGTTTGCGCGCAGAATCGCTTCGTGGCGATCCATGTAACTCGGAGTCGCATGGCTCGAACTCCGCAGCGGGGGAATCAGCTCCAATGAGGGAATCCTTGGAGACAGACCGATCCACCTCGATATTGTGAAGCTTGTAGAGTCTTCGCTCGACCAAGTGTAGCCATCTCCGCACTGATGAGTTTTTCACAAATCCGCTGATGTATGATGATTTATGAACAATTTTCTTCTTCAAGTTGACATTGAATGCGGAGTCGTCATATAAACAACGCGGCAGGGATCGCACCATAGTGTAAGCTTTCGTGGGCACATTTATCACTTGGTCAATGATACCATAAGAACCCTCTCGACGTAGGCGACGGATCTGCATCGAAGGTATTCGCGGGGAGATCAGTCTTTCGGTTATGGGATCTAAGTCCGGGAAGTTCGATGGCTTAGGGGGGAACACATATCCATTCGTCCTACTCATAGCCGGGATTTTGTTTGTTCGACTAACTCTGAAACAATTGCCGCAGAGTCTGAACATGATCGTATCCTCGCCTGGGAAATGGTTGGATAGCATACTAGCCATTCGAGCTGTCACTGCCTTCAAATCCCGCTCAAACCATAGCCGATCGCACACATTGCACGCTTGTCCGAACTCATTCTCTTCGAAGCTACGGAAGATGTATACGGATGCTCGTTGCCGGACATGGATCAGTTCGGGAGATCTCGCCAAATCCGGGTCAATCCGTTCGAAAATCGCTCCCGCAACTACTGGCTGATCCTCATGCGAGAAACTGCTCGTGACGGAAGCCTCACATGGCGTTTCAATGATGGTTCGAATCGTTCCCCTAGTCCACGCTCGGTGCTCAGCAACCCGCTCCGCGCCCGTCTTCGCTTTTTTTGCCGGCCGGTTCGCGTTTCTTCTCGCCTCGCGTTTCCGACTTGCTAGTTTAGGTCTCATCCTGAGAATGAGACCATGTGGAGACGAAAATAATGCTTCCTCTGGAATGAGCTGCCCACCGTAGTTGTGGGAAGTGCCGTTCCTTCAAACTGATGTTTGGAACATCGTCGTTAGAAACCATATCAGAATAGAATCTGCCAAAGCAGATAAATGTAGGCACGCTATCCGGGAACGGGTCGAGGTGTATTCGTCGAGCTTCCCCCCTCCTAGATGTTCTGGTTTCGAATGTGCACTCTATCGGGTGCGCTACAAATTGGCCTATCTGCTCAGCTGTCGCAAGTCCTGGAATATTCATTCACCGCCGGGAAAATGTGTTATTTATTAATAGTTTACGATATTCGGAGGGGCCTTTTCGAGACTGTTGAAGATGACCAGAACGACGATACAATTGCACAAAAATTGGACGGGAGACGCCACCATAAATTTGCTTCAAGTCTTGACGAACGGGAACACGATGCGAACCGCACAAGCGGAGTTTGATGGCCCCGAAGTTGGACAAATTTCGTTACACGAAAGACGAAGTACATTCGACCGACCACCTAAGCCATACTAAAGACGTTTTCACGTCAAAAGACGGCGCAACGCTCTCGATTGACTATCTTTCAGAAACCTTTGAGTGGTCTCACCCTCTCGTGGAAAGGCATTCTCGGGTTCCATCCATCCAACTGGATCACTCGTAAAAAACCGACGATTTTGCTCCGACGTCACCTCCTCCGGATGGAAGTCTTAGAAGGCGAAGCGGTTCGCAGACGAAAGGGCCGGTTTGGAGGGAGGCGACGGAGCAAGTTCGCGGTGTAAAAAGAAAATCCGAAACGTAACAGCCAGGAGCTTTCCTTTCCTGCGAGAATACTTCCCAGCAAACTCGTTTCCACATTCCTCTCGGGCAATGCAGGACTATGAAAAGATGAAGAGCATCGAGCGGGACAGGCGACCGAATTTCAGACGAAGCCTTCCATACCTTCCCGTTCCTCCTCCATTTTCTACTCGATCTTCCTCTTCTCCAAAGAACTCAACGCTTTTGTCGGAAATGGAACAACATCCCCGCTCGTGAGCCCTGCGGTCGTACCTATCAGCTCAACCACGCAATATTTCATTTATCTACCGGTATTCCCGACCTTCACAGCCCTCCCGGGTGAGCCGCCAACGCTCATTCTGTTCGCATCGATCTGCGAAGTATCGGTCAGGTGATGGGGAAGAGATTTGTAGGAACTATTCAGGAAAATTCCCGACGATCTTGCGTCCAGCCCGCGGCTTCGCGGGAGGGAATCTTGAGATCTCTTGGCGGTCCCGGATCCCTGTCTCGGGGACCCCAGGGGCGGGTTGGAATCAGTTTCATTGTGATCCGATGGAAGAGTACATCCACTATACGTGGTATATTGTACTTATAATTTGCAAGAATATCGACTGGTTGTAACGCGTCAGAATTCCTCACTACGCTGAGGAGGCTGGTTCAATGGGAAATACGGGAATATTCTCTGTCTGGCGAGGCCGGGGTGCTGCGCTAAGAAGAAATCGGGAACCGCTGGCCTAGCCGCTCCCGTAGCATTTTCCCGTTCCTGTCTGATGAAATGATGGGAGTGAATGAGACTGACATTCCCTTGCGTGCCCTTGTGTCAACAAGTCGTGAAAATGCAACCAAAAATGCAACCCAAAATGCAACCAAAAATGCAAAACAAGAAATTATATGTGCATAGCCAGGAGATATTCAAGGGGCATGCGACCGAATGGTTAGGACGTCGATTTGAGTGAGCCCTTCCTTCCGAGGCGCTGCTCTCCCTCGGAATCACGTGTGGTGTGGTTGACTTCGCCCCCGAAAAGGAACTCTCCCCGCGGAACGCCGGTCGGGGCATACCGCGCAAGGTTTCAGCGGTGACCTGGGATCGGGCTCGATGATAACATCGAGGAAGAGTCTCATATCAAGATCCGATCTGAGAATAAACACTGAATCGACCAGTGTACGAATACCAACGCGATCCTCTCTTCTAAGCTGGAGAACTTGTGAGCCTCGACCGAGCTCGGAGAACTCATCCACGCTGGTTCGAAGGGAGTTTCGAATAAGTCACGCGTTGGCGATTCGTACTATTGGGACTGCCAATTGCGGAACCCCGCGTCCCTGGTCATACAGGAAGAACTCCAGATGAGTGGACGTCGCGTAAGCTAGTAGCTGCGCGGACAGGGCACCGCCCTAAGGGTCGTCCGTCAGGTGAACGAACATCATTAAGGCTAACTCTGGTCGCTTGAGAGCACGCCTTGCCTGCAGCATTCCAGACTCGACGGAATGTTGCACCTGGCTCGCTTTGCGAGCATGCGAGAGATTCGGACGAGTCGATAAGGCCGATAGGGGGAAGGATCGTTGAAGGAGTACATATGAGAGAATGGGAAGCGGGAGGATCGAGGGTTGTAAGCGGCCAGTCAATGTAGAGAACAGCCCCATTCTGAAAACTGTGCAGCTCAATCCGCTCCATTAGGGACTTGACTCTGAAATTCGTTCGGAACTCGGCACCGATGTTTAATGATTTGTGAATGGAGTCGGCTCCGACACAATGTGCTGGAATGATTCTCGACCCTGTTCGATACCTGAGAGTTCGACTAACCATTTCTCGACGCAAACCGTCGGAAATCCGGCTGAAGCTCGGTCTGGATTGAGTCTACCTTTCGCGAATTTGTAGTGACTCCCTGGCGACTACAATATCCCCGACCTCCTGCCAAATTCGTATATAGGCGGATTCCTCAGCGTTGTTCCCGGAGACGTCTCTCGAGCCATTTCCCTCAGCTCCGGATTCCGATTGCGGAACTCACTCAGATCGGAAGCTGATCGTTCGCCGCCTGAGTCGCGACATAAGCCTCCCTCCAACCGCCGGGAAAAAGTGAGTTCGCCGCTCAGCAGCGATTGTGGACTTCCGCCGAAGCTCGAAAATCGCGATTGGGTTTTTCCATCCGTGGAATAATTTTAGTCGGCGGAGTCGAATTTAATCATTAGGCCAAACTCACGGATTCCCGAGCGCGGGTTGACAGCGTGGCTGGCTGGTCGCCAGTCGGGTTTCGGAAAGCATTCCGATTTGTAATGAGTTTATTAAAAACTCATCTCAAATTGTCGTCTACAGCAGCGACTGGAGGGTCCTGCCGACAATTTCTGAGAATAGTTTATTGAGGGCAGCTCGCAGAGTGTTCATCAGGCAGTACCGCTCCAGTGTTGCCTTATAATTCCGCTCGCGCATGGGGGCGTCACAGTCACGAGGGCAGAGAGCACCAGCTGTGAAGGACCCGAAGGTCGAATCCATTGGCAGCCGCTGGAAGGGCCCGCGATCCGGAAATTCATTTCAGGACGAGGAAACATGCGTAAAAGTCGAGACGGGCTCTAAAAAGCAGAAGCGAACGAGGACGGTAGAGAGAGCAATTATCGGAAAAGTTCCCATTTGAGTAGAGGCTCTTCGGGTCGTCGAAAAAAATTAATATGATTCACTTTTTTCTGCAAAGCCATAGAAACGATTCGTCGTCCCGGCTCTCCTCTGTCTGAGTTCCTCCCCGCACCGAGCACGAGTGTTTTCCATTAGACGCTTCCTCGTCGTTGTCAAAATGGCCCTTCTCTCCGTGCGACCAAGAGGAGAACACGTTGAATAAAGAAGGAAGGAGTCGTCTCGATTAAGTCGAACGCGCCAGCTAACTGGCGAACGAACAGAGGGACGGAAGAACGAATGGACTGGGAGGACTTAAGCGACGGCCGAGTGAAGAGGAAACAACGACGACGATGCTGAGATGGTTTGGGGAGGGGATCCAGCGGCCACCAGCAGACGGGCCGACAGGGAGCGACCGCCAGGACAGTGATAGCAGCACCTAATTCAAAACTGTATCAACCGTCCTCGTCCAAGAAGTCTCATACACAAGCGGAAACCAGGAGTCGGTGGCTTTCCCTTAAGCGGCGGCTTGACGGGAGAGGGGAGGTGGGGAAACGCTGGAGTCACAACGTTCAGCGAAAGCAAAGAAACTGTCTGACTGAGTGAACGAGTGACTCACGGAAGTAGGAGCGAGAGCAAGAGTCTCTTCCTCGCGTTAACACTCCTCTCGTCGCCATACGGCGTTGTGGGCGACGCAAGGGGAAGGGAGACACCGAGAAGAAACGAACGGCGGCGGCGCTCGCTCGTAATGGTGTCGTCTCTTTGGACGACGGCGAACGCTGGACTTTTCCTTAATAGAAATACATGAAAAGAGGGAGAGAACAGGCGAGAAGAGGGAATCGTTCTCGTCGTCGCCTTCTCCTCCTGCTGCCGTCACTCAAGTTCCATGCCGCTAACGTAAACGACGGCAGCGCCGGACGGCTTTCCGAGAAGCGAGGGAGAACATATCCTATGAATAAAGTAAGCATCGCATGGTACTTGAAGTCTGCTAGCTGAAGTCGCCAATTTGGCTATCGCCAACCATTTCGTGACTCTGGGTCTGTTTGTCGCTTCGCTTCTATGCTCGTTTGCTAATGCTCGGGCTATGTCGTTGAATCTTCCCATTAGGGATTCAGGGCGCTGCTGCCACTGCTGCTGTTCCTCAAAATCTTCATTAAGGGCTAATGTAGTACGCCCTGAGCCCGTCGCCAGTCTAACAAGATATTCATTCAGACCCGAAGCAACGATGAACAGACAAAAGGCTCGTCTGCGCCATCTCTGAACTGATCGTGATCAGAAAGTGACTCGAGAAATCATCTAATGAAGGGGGAGCTCTGTGCTCTTAATCGCGACGATAACAACTTGCCAACAGCGTTTGATTGATCGAGTCGGACATGAAGACCTCTCTTTGTTCAAGGTGGAATTATGGTTCTAGTTCAAATTGAAAGTATTTATTTCTACTAATCATATTCAAATCATGAGAAAAATATAATTCAATAAACGAATGATTTCTTTGACAGTGCTGGTCCTCCGCTTGGCAGGTCCGGCACGATTCTCAAATATTCTCTCTTTATTTCCGGAGAGGAATTATTATTTTTTTTCGATTTCCAAAGCAAGGGGGTCCGATGCCCAATCAGAAAGCCCTTGCCATGCCGGACTGTTTTGCGATGTCTCCCGCATCTACGTCCCTCCGAGAAGTTCCGTTAGGCCCTGAGGTCTTTCGCTGACCCAGAAGTGTTCGATGAAGACGGGTGTCGCTCCTCTCTGCGAGTCGCAAACGGAGCCTGGACTTTATTGGCGAAGTAGCGACCGCCTCGGAAGTAAACACCGACGACAAACCGGCTTGGAGGTTGATTACGTTTATCGTTGCTCAGCCGCTTACTCCTCCGTTCGTTCCAGGGTGCAGACACGCAGAACGGAGCCAGCACAGCGTTTCCATCGGCGGGAATGGGGCTGGGCTGAGGGTCGGGGGAGCCGAGGGATTGGGTGAAGTACTTGTGTCTGCAGACAGGGAATTCGGTTTGAATTAATTCCTTCGCCTCGAGCTGTTTGATCCGAGTCTACGGACCCCGGATCCAATCTCCTTGGATGCCGTCCCTGAGACCTCCTCGTCACAGCGACAGCCTTTCTGAGTGCGTGTCCAGCGCGACAATGGCGAAGTGCTGCGTAAGATACGAGGCAGGGGGAGTGATGATCCTCTGATCTCTCGAAGAAGTGCTCTGATGAAATGGAATGACACCCCCGGTCGAGCGGAAGGGCGCTCTCGGTCCTCTCGGATCACGGCCCCGGGAGTGCTCCCACTCGTGAGGGAGAGTTCTTTAATTTCGGTTCTCGAGAGCTTCATCTCCCGGAAAATTGCGTAGAGGTATCCTCTGCTCAAAACGCCAGCGGTTGAAACGCGAACAGTCTGTCTATATGATTCGCTCGACTTGCACGTCTCGTTTGATTCCTGACACTCTATTCAGCGAGGTATGCCGACCATCAGTTTGAAACACTGACTGACTGACTGACTCGTTTCCTGTCTAGGTGAAATAGATGAGTGACACGGAACGAGGGATCGGTCGTCCATCAAACACCTAACCCACGAGTCAGCTCTCCAACTCGGTTTGAGCCAAACAAGGCGGCAGCAAGTCACTCGAACGGCAGCTAGTAGAGAGCGAGCGAGTGAACACCGAAGCGAGCCTAGTTTTTTTCTCGCAGTTGTGCATTGTGATGTTAATATCACACGGAACCCGATCAATTATTCGAGAGTACTTGAAACCGGTCGAGAACGAGGGGAGACTCGTCGGCGTCGCCGGATGAAGTTAGTTGCACTTTTCCTCGTCGATTTCTGCCTCGCAAGTCCAACTCGGGAATTCCCTCCCTCGACCGCTCGGGATTCGAAGTATTATAGCTGCGACCGACTGTAGTATTCATGTCTTTCTTCTGAAGGATTTCAAATCAAGAGTTGAATGAGCAAGGAGCCGGCCAAAATTCGGAACTGGGACGAGCGCTCAGAAATTCCATATGCGATTCATTTTTCCTTTGACCGAGAGAGCAAATGAGGCAAGCATTGCTCTTCGCGTTCCGCGCTGGAGAAATTCCGTCAACTCGAGTTTGTTCCTCCGCCATTGGCGAACCGAGGGTTATAGCTCTTCGGTCCAATGTCGAGGATCCATGTATGCTAATACGAGCAGTGAATCCACGGCCAAATTTATTCCGCAGTTTACCACCACATTCCTCGCAAAGGCATCTCGTCCGAAGAGCATGAGCGACACAATGAGCAGCACGAAAGAAGAACAGGAGCGTCGACGAACAATATCTCCCAAGGGACAAGAACGAGGTCACGTCTGCTCTTCGGTCGTTTTTTTCTCTATCTGAGATCGTATCGCACTCGCTTGTCGTCGTCTACTGGCCATCGTTCTTCACGACGAAACAACGTCCTTATCGGTCGCGACGCTAAATCCAGAACCGACGTAGTCCACGCTCTAACAAGGGGTCGCTCAGCGAATCTCCAAAATCCAGTGGCATCCCTATCGGTCGACCAAATCTAAATAGCTTCCCTGTCGTTTGGGCGGACGGCCGAACGAGCGACTCGACGGCCTGGGCCTGGCCCGCCGATGGCCGCGCTCTAGAAAGCACGTCTCGCTGGCGTAGATTAAAAACTTCAGCTTAAAAAATGGCTTTGCGAGGAGGGAGCACGTCACATCTAGGAACGTTTCCCATCTTTGGGGCGCTATGTCTGGTCGAGCGGAATTCTCAAGGTCGGCTAAGTTTCGAGGAGACCAGACTGTGTTCAGCAAATACGAGCACCTGTCCCCGCACTCGAAGCAGGGCAGGAGATGGGACTTACGTAATCGATGATGGGTCCGCACAGGCTCCTGCGAATGGATGAAATTCCGATTAGAGCAGTGGAGGGCGACGGGGCTCGCGGAGAGATCTTCAATTCATTCGCATCAGAGGAGGGTGTTGCCTCGGTTTGGGGTTTGTCGTCGTGATTTCCGCGGAGACGTGCCGACCGACAGCCCGTTAGCGGCCAACTCGAGGCAATCACCTCAACGACCCTCTGCGGCAGCGAATGCGTTTTTGTCTTCCGGCCACAAAATCGCAAAAGCCGCGGATAGATAGCAGGCTTTTCGACTTCCGGAATTTCTTCGCCCTCGGCTAAACTTTGAAGAAGACCCGGCTGTTATCGGCTGCAGGCGAGAATATCGACAAAACATCAAATCTCCGAGGATTTCCTCCGATGGGAGACCCGAGGCGCGGGACGATCGGAGCTGGGCGCTCGACATCCTCGGGCCGCTCCGTACAAATATGTATGTATTGTTGGGAAAGAAGGGTTCGAAACTTTTTGGGAGGACGTTGCTGCGAAAGAAAGGCGGCGAGTAACAGACGCCTCCGCGAGAATCACCTTCATATGAGCAGTAGGAATACGCGAGCAGGTGAGGAGAGTTTCTAGTAATTCAATATGTGATGTAGACGGCCAACGAGCAACAACGGACACAGGTGAACGATAAGCGCCATCTGGCACCAGCGAGGGCGCGCTATCTTTCATCCCGGAGGACTCTGTTCCGATATCTGAGATGAGCGAAGCAAAGAGAAGGAGAGAAAACATTAGCTTTTGCCTGTGCTTCGAACCTTCACATTTTTCATTGACAACGACTGCGACAACGAGAACGATTTTCAGAGAACCTGCGAGAACCCTTCCATTTCTCGGCACGACCCCCCCGGACATGAAGACCGCTCCCCTGCTTCGTCTCACTCCGCGCACCCTCATCGCCGTCCGATGTCACCGATGCTAAGAACAATTATTGCAGCCATGGGGAGGAGGAGGGTCGCGCTCTATGGTTTTAAAAATGTGTTCGGCGATGCGAAGTGTCATTATTTGGACAACCAGCGCTCGGGGCCGAACCATTCGCCGAATCAGCCGGTAGAGACGGTCTTAGTTAGATGCGACGACCGGTATCGATCAATCACTAATTGAACAACGACCACTCGCAGCATCATCATCATCATTATTGTCGTCCATACCATGAGCGTATCATTACGAATCAGCGTTGCTAGCGGGGATATTCATCGTCGGTTGCCAACATACCATACGCTCGATCCGGAGGTGCCTCTCACGGCACGGACCCGTTTGAGAGCTCGCTCACTCGCTGGGAAACACAGAATCCGTGTCGGCCGGTCACGTGATATTCCCTCCCGGCGTTCCCATCGCTCCCACTCGACTTTATTGCGACTTTGTTAGTTAGGAAGCATTCGCGTGAGTGATACGAGTGTACGAATAGATGGCCGATGACTCAGTCAGAGGGAACAGCCACTGGTCAGCCCGCTCGGAGGTGGTGCCGGACCGGTCAACCGTAGAGGACCCACCGGGAGTGAACGGAAGAGGGACTTCGGCTCACTCAGTCAGGAAAAGGCTCGTCTATATAGTTTATATATCGCACAGGGGACTCGTCAAAGCTCAGATGAAAGGGATCACGACGGCTCTGGCGTGCTGGCGTGCCATTTAAACGGCGACGGCGACGCCGACAACAAACTCTTGGCGACGAGAATCGAACTTCGTTACTTTCGTTCTGAGAGAGAAACTCGAAACGAGAGAGAGGAGATCAAATACGTCCGATTCGATCGAGCGTGTGTCGCAATCTCCATATAGGTAGCCGCTTCCTGTTCTGGTTTCGAAAATCAGAATATTTGTCGATACCATTGTTGAACAAGCGTGTCGCCGCGGCCAGCTGTCAGAGCAGTCAATAATAAATTCTCGAATCGGTGACGAAGTCGTTTATCATCTGTTCTGATGCTGAGATTAGGTCCGCGGTCGATTTCCGAGAGAGACCCTGCTGGCTGGCTGGCCTCCCAGCTCGAGGGACCTTCACATTCAGGCCGAATCGCCAGACACTGCGGTCACTATCGATATCGACTTGATCGAAGCAGCTGATCGGGCGAAGCGTGGAGTGTTTCACCGGCTTTCGGGCGTTTCATATCAAAGGCAATATCAGCTCGAAGGTACTTGAGCCATATTAAAATCGAGCTCGCTGGCGGCTGCATAACCCACTACTCTGGAAAGTCCGGGGAAGCTTTCAGAGAGAGCCTCGGACGAGTTCTTCGCGGGAGAGCCGTAGGACACACCTCGTGGGACCCAGCTGCTGCCGCCGCCGCACCCGCCACCGCCGCCGCCACCGCCGCCACTATTCCTTCCGTAGCTGCTTTTTCCAGAGGAGCGTCAGGGGCAGCGGCGGCCCTCACTTAGCTCGCTGAGAACGAGGCAAGACGAGCGAAGGGTAGGGGAGAGCTCCGAGACAGGACAAGCAACGTTCGCCTTATTCTCCGTAGTCGTAACATTCGGTCGTGCGTCTGTTCACAGAGCTTACGTGCAGTGCATGTAAGGGAGAGAACACAGCCCAGCGGACTCATCCACTCGCACGTTGCACGCGTTCCGCAGACCGGAGAAGCTTTCGCCGCTAGAAACATCAACGGCAAAAATATGTTGAGTATGTTTCACGCGGGAGTCGACGCTGACGGCAGCTGCAGCCGCCGCGGCGGCTTATCGAGTATGCGAGCTTTGCTAGTCCCAGCCGGAGGAACGGAAGGACGAGTGGACGGACGGACGGAGTGGATGGCTTGCACACGGAATGTGGTTGCATTCAGCGATGCTTGCCTCCCAACTCCACGGGCTAGAGAGCAAAGCTATTAAAGCGGGCTTAGTGGTTGGTTGGACCCTTCGTCCGTAAGTCCGTCTGTCGGTCTTTCCCTCCCATCGTCCGTCCGTGTAGCCGGTCCCGGCCGTTCATCGGTCCGTCCGTTGGTTCGTTGCTTGCTCGCTCCTCGTTCTTTGTGCGAATTGGGGATTACTCTGTCATCGTAATCCTTGACCGTCAAGGGGCTTCTTTCGTGAGTCTGCCGCCAACCGGTGGCCCTTTCTCCCTGCCGCCCCCAGCAGGGCTCCTCTTCCTCGACCCCTTCCGCCTCGCATTGCGCTTGTCCTCTGTGTCTCCCCCACCCCGCAAGGCTCCCTTGAAATTTCTCCCTGTCTCTCTCATCTTCCGCACGTCACCTTTCATATATATCCCGTTATTTTCCGTGAGCCTCTGGTCCTGTCAGAGCTCGAGAAGCAGACGGTGCGGCCGTCATCCGATCGGACCCGCTCTCGAATAATGGACTAATCGTTTATCACGTAGCAAATTAATTCGCCGATCCGAAATGACCTCTGACAGCAAAAGGCTGAAGCCGAGCTAACACACAATTGCACTCTCACTCGATTCGGCTCTACGTGGGAGCGACGGCAGGGATGAGACTCCTCTACCCCATCTATTTCACTTAACCCCGGCAGCAGACCTCGTTCGGCGTTTCCTGACATGGACCAGACGCGCTCACTCCCTGCTTGGCGCTCGACTGCTAGCAAGTCTACCAGGACAGCTCCCCCTAGCCTTCTGCTCGTTGTTTCCCACACATTGCCAGTATGGGCGGCGAGATCGTAGTGTATCGCAGACTGCACTGGAAACTCCCGCGGCGAGGATCAGCTTCACTCCAGGAGTTAGCTGAATTTGTCTCGATCGTCATCGGCGGCAGCCTTCTCAAAAGTTGCAGCACCATGGACGAGTTTCCTGTGCGCTCGTTCGTTTCCTCCTCCTCCTCCTCCCCCTGTCTCGCGCTCTCCGGCTGTCTGACGTTATCCCATCACCCGCTGAACATCCATGCGACTCGAAAACACGGGCCTCGCTTGATGTGTTGGACGCAGTTTGAACTTTTTCTGATGACTCCGCACAACCCGCTGTGACTCCCTCAGCTTCGAAATTCTCTTCCAAGCTCGCTTTATATTTGCTTTCTCTCATCCTCCGAAGCTTAAGTTTCTATCCTCATTCCGTCTGGGGCGTCATCGCAATTTCCGCGGTCAGACAGTCTCCGACTCTTCCAACTCAGGCAGACGATCTCAGCGAGGGAAAACCTGCGAGCGGAAACTCCACGATAGGATTGGCGGGCTTCCGCTTCGTCATCTCAACTCGTCATCGTCCTTTGTCCGGACTCAGATCGATTCGATGGACTGGAGTCAGAATGATGTTTCGATGCCCGAATTCGACTGCCCGAATTCGCACTGACGTCCTCCATAGATCGTTTTCCCGTAGAGCGAAAGACTGGCAGTTTCGTTCACGGCCGGAGGATGAGAGAAACACGGAAGGTCCTGGACCGAGGTTGTGCACCGGGTTCAGGAGCCTCAGGCTTGAATCTCGCTGTCGAGCGCAAAGGAAGTCATATCTGCTCCGGCGGTTGGCCACTCTCATTTATTTGCCACGAGTATTCCCTCCTCGATCTCTATGCGGGTATCACTCGGAGCCGTCTCCTTTTCCACTCCTATCGCCGCCGCCGTCGTCTCAACTCCCGGTCCCTTCGTCGGTCTGTACGCCTACCAGACGTAATCAGAATATTACCCCATCGATCTACCTCAACAGGCGAGCGGACGGGCGGACAGACATTCGGTTGAGGGGGCAGACCGACAGAGCCTGGACTGATTGTTCCATCGCTCCCTTAGTCAGTCCCGGTGCCCAGCCCTGGAGAGGGTCATCGCTTCTCGGGTTTCTTCGATCGACAACGGGCAACCATAGATGAGACGGGTCGAACTCGATGATAAAAATGGATACCTGGCTTCTTGGAGCGCGGACGGTTGCAAGGAGACAACCTCTCCGCCGCGGGGAAGTTGTCTGTCGAAATACGGAAGCCCCGAGGAATCCAATGAAGTCCCGACACGACAGAGCTTGCTGGAGACGTCCATCGAAATCTCTACGCTCCGATGTCAAGATGGACCGGCTTCAGCGTCATAATTTGACTTCACGTTACAGCGAGATTCACGGCTTCTGGCTCCGGCATTCGTCGAATCTCCACGACACAAACTTTCTGCTCGGGTGATCGGGTCGTTGCCGTATCTCTTCAGCGAATAGAACAACGTCGGACCGAGAACACTTCAGAATCCGATACTTTGCTCGAATATATCGGGGAGAAAACAAAGTTTTGTGCCGGCTTCTCGATTCGGGACTGTCGGATTGCGATCCCTCCGGAAGGTTAGCCGGGGAATCGGCAAAATCGCTCGGTTGCTTACTGATAACTCTCGACTCGATAGGGCTTGTCGATTGTTGAACAAGTGGAAA
This sequence comes from Galendromus occidentalis, assembly GCF_000255335.2. NCBI lineage: Eukaryota > Metazoa > Arthropoda > Arachnida > Mesostigmata > Phytoseiidae > Galendromus > Galendromus occidentalis. Next base: position 201,690 of record NW_003803420.1, read on the forward strand.
GCTCCGATCCGATTAAATTCCTGATCGGGAGATCTCTACGCGGAGTCTGATAAACTCCTGCTGAAGCCAAAACATCGAAAATCGGAGTGTGCGCGGAGCGAGAAGCGAGGAGGAGTGGATAAGTTGAAAAAAAACTCCCCGCCTTGAGCACAGGGGAACTAAAAATCAATAAATAGTCCGAGTCTCCCTCCCCTGACATCCCGCGGCGGGGTCCCTAGTTGGCGAGCGACGCGCTCGCTCGCTCCTCGTCGATGGGAGTCGGCTCGTTGAACATCTGTTGTCGCTTTACTGAACTCTCTCACTTTTGCTCTCTTGGTTGAATTTGTCGTTCTCCCACGAGCTCTGTGGAGTCTCTGTCGCTTCACTCGTCTCCTCAAAAAAGTCCTGAAGAGGTAGTGCTCAAGCACTACCGTTGGTGGGGCGTGAAAACGTCCCGGTTACGCAACAAACCCTTGGAAATCTGCGGAATAATTGTGTTGCTTATGAAGAAATAAACTCGCGGTGATCTAATGTGATTTATGCGGATTCTGTGATTTTTGAAGCCTTTCTGCTTCGGCATCGCCTGCCGCTTCACGGATGATTGTGTTTGTGGTTGTTGACAGTTGTCTTGTGCCGTTGTAATCTCGCACTTGGAGGTTCTGTAGAATGACTGCATCACCTTCTTTTCCATCTAATTTGCCGACAAACTCCGACCAGAGGCCAAGATTCACCATTTTCATACTGTCGTCGAGTACAGTAACCGTTTGTTTTTCGCGGTTGATACCATCTCGACTGTTGGAAGTTTGTGGTAGCCTCACGTCGAATACCACTACGAGGATATCGACCGTCGTGTTCACGGGCTTTGATAGCAGTTCAATAAGAACTGTGGTTTGCGCCTGAGTCTTCGGGAGATCGTTTCCCGCGATCGGAACGAGTTTACTCAGCTTGAGATAGAGATTTCGATTAAATGTGTCGGAAGTGTTGTGTCGCGCGCCCCCATACCTGCTCATACCTGGAGCATCGCACTATCTCCGGCTCCATTTCATGTGAAGCGCCGTGGCTTATGTCCTCAACAGATCCGAGACTCCCATTCTCCCCATTGCGAGCATGGTTCGTAGCTTGAGAATGTAGCAATGAAGCCTCCCGAACTCCCGATGTCGCTTCCGATACAGAGCAGATCGCTCAGCTGCGCTCTTTGACTTCTTGGCTGGCCCACAAGCCAAACTTTGGGCTTTTCGCTTGAGACGCCTCCTACTAGCATTTTTCGGCCTCATCTGGACGGTCGCTTAATCAAAGTAGATCAGTATGCGAACGCAGACACCGCGATGATCAAATCAAAAGGGATATCGCTGGATAACGAAGCCCGCATAAGATCTGATGAGTTCTGATGATCGCCTGAATTCTCCTGAAAATCTCTTTCGCGACGGCTCCTCAAAATGATATAAGTAGCGTCGGTGACGGCACACATCGTCGCCTTTGCCGGGCAAGCAATTCCGATCAATCCAGCGTCTGAGCACTGAGAAAAGCGATTATTATGCAAGAATCGAGGTATCTCAGAGGGTTGCACGAATCACGCTGAACGGGCGCTCTGAGGACTCCAATCGGCTCCAAAATCGCGTGGAAGCTCGTGCCGTAAATTTTCGATACTATGGCACACACCGCGAAGATCTAGGTGTTCGGGGAACAAAGTTATGAAGCGTCAAAAGCGGATCACTTTCGTGACGCTGAGGACGAAGTACCCTTGGTCTGTATGCGCGATGAACTTAAAGACGTTTTCACGTCAATATCTATGACCCCCGATACTTTGAACACTCATGGGTCCACAGACATCGCTGTGAAGTAACTCCAACTTCGCGGCGCTCGCCGATCGTGACGTTGGAAATTTCCCCCGCTGTTGTTTCCCCTCAGCGCAAGCACCGCAGACAGATCTGCGCTCCGGGATTCTCATGTTCACACCTGCCACCATGCCCTTTGACAACTTTCCCATGCCTTCCGCACTTAGGTGACCCAGTCTCTTATGCCAGAGCTCGAAATCCACTCGAACCGAGTCCTTCCGGGCCAAGTGAGCCCCCGGTGTCTCGAAAACCAGAGCCGAGTCCTTCCGGGCCAAGTGAGCCCCCGGTGTCTCGAAAACCAGAGCCGAGTCCTTCCGAGTATGTTCGTCCCCCGGTCGCTCTTCAACCGCACCAAGTGCTGAATCGTCCCGGGCTACTTGAGCCCCCGACTTTCCATCTACCTCCGAGCGTTTCTGCTCGCAATTCACCCCCGGTCGCTCTACGACCGCCGAACCGCCGTCCCGTGCTGACTTAGCCGTCGGTCCCTCCCCGACACCCGAGCGTTTTCGGACTGAATTAGTCCCCGGTCGCTCGTGGACCTCGGAAGCTGCGAGCGCATTGATGAAACACTCTTCCAGGCGATACAATCCGCTGCCTGAACAAACTGCAACAGCACACAGCTCATTGTACTCGTTTTTCACCTCGCACCTCCGCCCGAATTCAACTTTAAAACCTTTCCTTGTCAGCTGCTGCACCGATATGAGACTGACCGTGAGCTTCGGCACGAATAGTACGTCTTCCAGCCTGGTGGTTCGCGAAGTTCCGTTCACCGAGCAAGTAAAGTTTACTTCTCCGGAACCTTCCGACCTCAGAATCTCGTTGTTCGCAGTGGCGACCGGTCGATTTCTTCCATTCCTGGTCAATGACACGAAGGAGGCTCTCCGACCTGTCATATGACGAGTTGCTCCGGAGTCAATGAACCACTCTTCATTTCGTTGGGAACATACCAGCACGCGCTCTAGCTGCTCCTCGTTTCCCCGCGTTTCCACCTCTGTTGCGAATTTTCCATGTTCCCCCCTACTGTTCCCCCGTATCGCGTTCTCCCGACAGAACCTTCTGATGTGTCCAGGTTTTCCGCATCTGTAACAGTCGCCTTGGAACACTCTTCTTTCAGGGAGACCCCAAGTTCCCGGTGCCCCTCCACGGCGGTAAGCTCCGCTCACGGAAGATGATGGTGCGCTCCCACGGGGAACGTTCCTATCATTCGTCCCGATGCCTGCCAACGCTGTCTCCTTTTTCTGGGATGCCTGTCGAGCTGCTTCACTCAGCAACCTCTCTTTTACGAATTCTGTAGTGACGTTCTCTGCCGTCGAAATGCTTTGTGTCAGAGGCGTGAATTCTTCGGGGAGCTTCATTAGTATCAGCCCAGCCAGGAGTTCATCGTCGACTTTGCTGTGAATCGCGCGGAGACTTTGCGCCGCTTTGACCTTCCTGTTTATGTACGTCTTCATGTCGGGGCAATCCGCGTAACGGATCGACGTGAGTTCTTCGAGTAACGCGACCTGACGATACAGGCCCCTCGGCTGATACAGTGTCTCCAGTCGGTCCCACATCGCTTTACCTGACGTGAATTCGCGAATATCCGAAAACAATTCTGAGCTTATCCCTGAAACGATAGCTCCGCGCGCCCTTTTCCCCTGACGTTCGTCTTCCTTCGAGCCTTCCAC
>NW_003803421.1:0-1482 GCF_000255335.2 Galendromus occidentalis
GGGTTTATTTATTTATATAGATATATATCACAAATCACTTATATCCCATCGAATAAGGTTCAGAGACTTCTACGGACAGAATCTCTAAATGCTGTTCGTAACAGCCCCCTCGGACCTATAGAACAATTGAGTCAATCAACGGGAACAATCACAGATAGTCACGCTCTCGTCCGTCCTTATATCCCTCGGAAGAATCGATATGCCCATTCGACGAAGATTTCGTGCAATTTATATTTGCTCCCCGGTCGCGACGTCGCTCCCGTCTCCGCAGAGTTTCAGGGGGGGGGGAACGTACGCCTGTCTTCCATGGAGTTTGAGAATTTCTCCGGTATCGGATGCTCATAGCTATCCACCGCTGTCGGGATCAGGCTCCCCGACAGGAGCTCCGATGCTCTCTTCTTCGGTCCGCCTCTCAAAGGGGGCGGCATCGCGGCTTCGCTCAGACATGCGAATAGAGCTTCATTAGATGGACGATCCAGTGAATTCCCACGTTGTATTTCGAATTCTCTTCTAATTGAAAATGTGTCTCCACGGACGCGTTCATCATCACATGAATGAATCTGTTCATTCTTGAGAATTCGAAATACAGATTAACAGATTAGAACAAAGTCGAACTCTGGGGGCCCTTGGCATACTCTCCACACATGTTCGTGCTGCAGATCTCCTTGGGCCGCGGTGTGTTCGGAATAGGATCGTTCGTTTCGAGGAATCCACCCGACCCGCTCGTCCGACGCCGATCGGGACCGCGTTTCGGAATAGGATTCAAGCGAAGCGCGTCGACCCGGCCACGGCGTCGACCCGGCCACGGCGTCGACCCGGCCACGGCGTCAACCCGGCCATCTGGGGGTGCACCTATGATGGAACTGTCTTTGGGCGAGAAGGAGGGGAGATTTCTCGTAGCGATTCAAGGGGGTTGAGGAAAACGTTCTGATGGAATAGAATTGCACCTAGAATGAAAGAAAGAGCGAGAGAACTCCGTCTCGATAGAATTAAATTGCACATAAAATGAGAGGACCGCAAAACTAACACTAATATAGAATCAATCAGGAACGGACATCCTATAGAGTCCTTAACATCTCGGGGGCATGAGTTGAGCGTCTCATTCGACTGCCTCTACACGGTGATCCGACTCAAACAAAATTTTCCGAAGTTCGATGGATCGGTGAATCTTGGTGGATGAGCGGTTCAATTCTCGACTTCGGATTTCGCTGCTCGAAATGACATCCGAGAGAATTCGATCGGCTCCTCATATTTCTGCGTTTGGAGCGACTGGCTCGACTAGCGCGACATCCGTTCCCTCCGATCTCGCTCGAGCAAGCCCAGTCAAGTATTCGAGCCTGCTTGAGCACGATTGCTCCCGCAGCCAATCACGTGAAGTAAACAGTAGTGGACGGTGGGTAACTCGGCTTTGTGTTAATTCTTGCTAGAGGTTTCGTATCGGTGCGTAACAGAACTTTATGCCGCTTCCGACGTTCCGGGAAG
>NW_003803422.1:0-4174 GCF_000255335.2 Galendromus occidentalis
AAATGGGGGTCCGCGGACCACTGGTGGTCCGCGACCTATATTTTGGTGGTCCGCGGAGCATTCTGTCCAGTTTACACCAGAGGGAGCTTATCTGACACGAGCACAGCCCATGACTTTCGCGGCGGAATCTGCACAGCCCTATGTGCGTCAGTCATGAGACGGCCGCGCGTGCTGCTGAAGGCGCATTGGATACGAGACGTGATTGTGTATGTACCTGTGCTCTGCGTGTCGAAGTTTCACACACCACACGCCGAGCGAGCAGATGATTCCGTCTCGATTTGGAACGTCCGTTCCTAAATATTTGTGCTTGGGTATCGCGCACATGGGTTCAGTCGAATGTGTACGCGCCGCGGACTGTTCGATCGAGAGTGAGCTCGAGCCTGGCTTCTAGCCTTGTTTCCGGAAGGCGTCACCCAAGTTCATTGAAGAATCCCCAGCAGTTTCCTCGGAATGGGCGGGAAGAGTCAGGCCAGAATCCAGAGCTTCTTCAGGAAGCGAAAACACGTTTCCGCGGACGCCGATGACAACCCATCTTTTGGAGAGCTAGCCACTGAAGGGGAAGTACGATATCCTGTTATTGACTTGGAGGAAGAGGCCATGCCGTTAATTGAGTCGGAGATACAGATATCTGGGACCTCGAACTTCTCTCCGGTCAGGATAGGTGGCAGAATAGCGGCATCGGGGAGGCCGAAAAAGCAGTACAAACGCACGCGGAAGTACGATGCGAGCTATCTCAGATTCGGATTCATTCAAGAGCCCGGTAGCGAATTCGAGCCTAGGCCGCTGTGCATTGTTTGTTCGGAGTGCCTATCGAATGAAGGAATGAAGCCGTCCAAACTTCAGAGGCACCGAGATTTGAAACATCCCGATCTGGCTTGCAAACCGTTGGAGTACTTTCAGAGAATGCGAGACGAACTCAAGCAGCAACAGAATTCAATGAGAAATATGACCCTTGGTGACAATAACTCCCAGATGAGAGCCTCGTATCTGATATCGCTCGAAATCGCGAAGAACAAGAAAGCATACGTCATCGGCGAGGAATTGATAAAACCATGCATCCTACTGGCGAGTCAGGAGGTGATCGGACACGACGCTTACCAGAAACTCAGAGGTATCTCCCTGTCGCGCAACACGGTGAAACGGAGAATCGAGCACATGGCCGATAACATCCAAGATCAAATTATCGATTTGGTCAAGAAGTCGACATTCTACTCGATCCAGATCGACGAGTCAAACAGATCTGACGAATAAAGCCGTATTGGTCTGTTTCGTCAAGGTCGAACACGACGGAGAACTCTTGGAGGAACTTCTCTGCTCTGTGGAACTGCCGGGTCGGACAACTGGCTCCGAAATATTCCGAGTCCTTGACGGCTTTTTCGAAGATCATAGCATACCGTGGAAGAACTGCATTGGGGTATGCACGGACGGAGCCGCTAATATGACAGGACGTCTGATGGGTTTCACAGCAAGAGTCAAGAAGGTCGGACACCCCAACTTGCTGAGCACCCATTGCATCATACATAGGGAACAACTGGTTGCGAAACGACTCTCTCCACAATTGCACAGCGTTTTGTCTGATGTGGTCCGCATTGTGAACGAGATTCGTTGCAAACCATTGAATTCGCGTATCTTCGAAGCTCTCTGTGAGGAAATGGGTTCTCAGTTTTCCCATCTCCTCTTGCATGCAGAAGTCAGGTGGTTGTCTCGTGGGAGAGTTCTCAATCGACTTCTTTCTTTGTTGCAAGAAGTTAAGGTATTTTTCCAGCAGCAGAACAATTCGACGTTCCTTGCTATCATGTCCGATGTAGATTGGAAAGCCAAACTATCATACTTGGCCGATATTTTCTCTCATTTGAATGAGCTGAATTTATCCTTACAAGGGAAGCATTGCGATATGTTCACGCTGCGAGCGAAGATTGACGGCTTCCGTAAAAAACTAGTTCTTTGGCACGCCGCAGTCTCAGAGAAAGATTTTCCGATGTTTCCTAATTTCGATGAGTTCTCGAAGCAGAATCACCTCAGCGAGGGAGTGGTCGTAATCGTCCGGGAGCATTTACAAACCCTCATGGATTTGTTCGGTAAATACTACCCGGAGCAAGAAGATCCCAGAAATGGCAGTCTCTGGATTCTGGATCCGTTCACCGCGAAAATTGACGACACGAATTTGTGCATGAAAGGGAAAGAAAGACTTGCTGGATCTCGCTTCAGATGCGAGCCTGCAGATGAAGTTCCACGCTTCGTTGTCGAGAGCTCATTTTTGGCTCGGAGTTGGACAAGAATACCCGATGCTGAGCGCGGAAGCGATGAAGATTTTGGTGCAATTCTCCACAACTTACCTCTGCGAGAAAACGTTTTCATCTGTCACTGCCATCAAGACTAGATATCGGACTTCCCTCGAGATGCACGCGGAACTTCGACTAGGAGTTACGAATCTAGCGCCTCAGATCGACGCGATCTTGTCGTCGAAGCAAGCACAGGTATCGCACTAATTCTATTTATACACGTTAACGTAGGTTGCGTGAACGTTCTTAATTGTTTTCGAACTCGGAGTCCATGGAGATTGTGAAAACTCCTGCGCAGCTCCTCTTTGCTATCTCTATCATGCTTGTATTTCGAAGAGGTGAAATATCTGGTGCTATGAAGATAAATTAAGTGCATTCTTGATGTATTCTGGCCCCCTTCTTCTCGCGTTCTGATTTTAAAACGGGTGACCTAAATTTTGGTGGTCCGCGGGGTCCGTCGCCATGACTTTGGTGGTCCGCGGGACGAAAAAGGTTGGCCACCCCTGGCTTAGAGAACCGATTCCGGGGTTCACCCCACTCGTGCGTCGGGTGCGGTGAGTTTTCGATTCCAGAACCCCGACACTTAGTTAGCTAGACAAAGAGGACTCCGGAACCATCAATCAAGCTAGTCCGATCTGAACTCCTTCGTCTGTCTAAGGGGGTTGAACCCTAAGTAGATCACCCTAGATAATCAAGCATCCTCTCAGAGGATAGCTCTCCCCCTCTATACTAGATCTGTATTTAAGCAGCGCCTAGATAGAAATAAACGACGAACACTGTGACTGAATCCCCGAGCTGCTACTCTGCGTCTCACTGCGTGATCAAAGCCCCTGAGCTAGTTCCGAGCCAAGTTTCCCCAGAACCTGCGATCGACAGCTCCAGGTTTGACTTTATAATTTGGAACGAAATCTCGATGGTACCCAAGGCAGCATTGAAGGCCATTGATGCACTCCTGAGAGCTGTACTACAACAGAACTCACTTTTTGGGGTTTAGTGATCGTTGCTGGCGGAGATTTCCGCCAGTCATCACCCATTGTCAAGCGCGGATTAGGCTTCGCAAAAAGGCGCAGATTCTCAGAACCGCGGTTCCAGAACCGCTGAGAACCGCAACCCGGGAACCGCGGTTGAAAACCGCAAAAAAACGCAAGTTGCGATTCCATGAAAAATTAGCTCTCAGACGACTAATTTCCGCGTATATGATCGATTGAACGCTGCAATTGAAAATTTAGTGGGGTGAAAGAAGTCCACTGGGAATAAGGAGACTTCGTCTTCTTTTCACAAGAGATTTTGACGATTTTAATTTTAGTTCCGATCCTAATATCTTCGTGAGAGACTATTCCACGAGGATACCGGATCTCCACTTGAAAAACAGCATGAGCACGATGTTTCTCCATGTCATATGAGCTACCAGGCTTTATACTGGAAGGCTTTGCGGAGGATGAAAATGTCGTCGAGAGTCTTCGGCTTCAGCCTGGCGCGGTTCTCGCCCAACAAGAGGCGAAGTATGCTGGAGTCTCGCTCTGGCTGAACCGATGTCGGAGAAACGGCCTCGAGGAATCTCCGGCCTATATTGAGGAGATAGCCGCGACCACAAGCCGCTCGATGGAGAGAGAATTCTCTCCTCAAAGCTTTGGTGTGGGCTCAAGAGCCTTCGTCGAGGGCGGCTAGAGATGAGGGGTGGATAATATATTCTCCCAAGAGACAGAAGCCTGGAACAGAAGGGGTTCGTGCATGGAGGCTTGTGATGGGTCGAGCGAGCCACGGTACATTACAGTCCTTATGCAAGGTCTATTCACTCTCACTACGGATGTTCCATCCTTATCGATTTCGGAGGACTCGGAGCTTTCCTCAAGACCGAGTATATCCTCCAACACCCGAAGAATTTCTCTGTC
>NW_003803422.1:4489-37263 GCF_000255335.2 Galendromus occidentalis
TTACCGTAACCCGGAGAGAATTTGTGGAAAAATGCTTCGAAGCCGGAAAACGATGAGACCGGATGGCATGATCATTCAAGTCGTGGAGCATTCGTCTCTCTCAAATCTGCATGCATAAAGTTGGTGGGATATTTCAATGAACAACGTCCTCAAGACCTCAAATATCGTCTCCGCGGGCGAGCTGGAGGCCGGAAACCCTTTCCGAGTCTCAGGCCTCATTCGGGAAACGGAACTCTATCGAAAAAACCATCGAAATAATTTTGTCCACCTAGGAATTGATTTTTGACCACTGTGCGGCGCCTACGCCAGTCACATCAAGACTCCATCAACGTGCGCGTTCGCTACATCTCCCGTGCACCTTGATCTAATGTGCCCATACGACATCTCTGCTTCTGGCAGATGGTTCTCTTCGCTATCTGTGTCTTCAGGTTCTCGAGGAGTATGCTGGCCAGCTCAGATCTTGCTTCACGAACATCTCTGAGCAGCAGGAGGAACACCTTATCGGCGTGCGATAGCGTAGCTTCCCCTTCGCACAGGAGGAGAATTGCCCGCTTGAAGCGGATTCCGTTCGCACAAACCTCGAGTTGCATCCTGGATTAGTCGCGTTGGCCCTGGGGAGAATCGCTGTAGTCCTGAAGATGCTGACAGGTCGAGTCCGTACCGTCGAATGCCTTAGCCTTTCCTTACACCCCATTGTCCGGATGTCTCTCTCGATTCCTGATTGGTTGAATTCTGTCTATGCCAGCGCCGTTTTCAACTAGAATATGAATTCGACATTTCGTCCGGTGAATCTTCTATCCATCGTGCATATCACGTACATCTCCGTTCCGTTCCTAATACATGCCTGCTACATTCTAACCATTGTATGACCCCAATTCCCTCGGTCTCGCTACCTAAATGTTGTCCCCAACTTTACTTACAATTAGAATATTCTCCCTGGAAGCGTTTTCTTCTAGCGCTGGCATTTGCCTAGCCTGCTCTGAATAATCATCTTCTCTACCTGGAGATACCATGAATAGCATATTTAAATCTGTAGCTCTTCTCCTGACTGTTCTTGATTTTCCTGATGCTGATTCTGAAGACCTGACGATCGGTTGATCTTCTATACCCTCCGGCACTCTTGCCTTCTCCTTCATTCGCGTTTACTCCCGAATCTCCTCTGTATCTGACGTTGTTCCGAAGCTCGCCGCAGTATTTTCGATGTGGAGAGATAGTCGTATTTCGTTGATACCTCGGCTAGAATGCACACACGGAATACTAGAGTCAGTCTTGGGCCCCCCCTTAGCTGGCTGAGGTTTATTGTCCTTATACATAGCGAGTCATAGGAAAGGGTTGAGCACAGAAGAGCATCCGATTATGGGTCATACTGAAAACACTGTGGATGGGTCAAGTGGTGACCAGTCGGTGACCGCTACAGACTGACGTCGTCAGTATCCAGAGCGATAGGTGAAATGGACAATACTCATCATTCATCATTCTCCCCCATTGGCCGTGTAGCCTTTTGCAGAGGTTCGCTCTAACTTCATTCTCTTGGATAAAATCGTTGTTTCGCATGCCATGAGAATTTCGAGTTATTTCCGACGAGTCAGCCAGACTTGAGACAACGACTAGCAGATTCGACAGATTTGTCGAGCGCTTGAGATAAGGGACATTTGAGGCACAGTAGAGACACTCAGATTGCTACTCGTTCCTGATATCTAGAGACGATATGCACCTCGATCACACTTGCTCAGAATCTGAGCTTACCATATTTTTGTCAAACTTGTCATGAGATACGTCAGTCGTTCGGCAACGACTTCGAGATCGAAATTTCGCGATAATTTCTGTCGCTTCTTACTCTCTAATTTGCCCTCTCGGGACTCGGGCTATTTAAGGGGGGTTCAGTGCCTCTTGCTTCCCATCATGCCTAGTTCAGGGAGGTCTGATTCTGCTCGAAGCAAGAAAATTCGACATCGTCCCGAATCCAAGTGCGCAATGGCCAATACTGGCTCTACCACGCCTCAGATCCTCACCAGGGTGTCTCAAGAGATCCTTCGGGTTCCGCAAGGAATTGAGCCCACCGCCCCTGTTCAGGACGACTCTCCGTCGAGCACCAGTACTGTCGTGAGACCCTGGTCTTCCTCCGACATGTGGTTGACTGCCCTGCAGTGGTTGCTCGGAGATCGCCTGTTGGCGATACTCAAGTATGTCGTCATGTTGCTGTTGATTCTGACTTTGATTGGAGCAATGCTCAGGCGTAAGTTCCAATCCGTCCCAGAGTCTGGGTTTCTATATGCTACTCGTAGGTTCCCGTTATTTTCAACTTTGCACTTAACTATCCTTCACCCATTTTGTATTCCTAGAGCCCGGAACGAATGAGACAACCGGCGCGGGCTTGTCGGTATTGTCGGGATTTGTCGGTCTGGTGCCGAGGGCAAATGCGCCCTGCTGAAATCGGATGCCCCTGTGCCGAGGGAGGCCTCCGCTCTCTTCAAGATCCTCGGTTGAGTGCCGCGAGTGGAGTATATGCCAAGGGAGATTTCTATGTGTGTGACGAATAGATGAAGGAAATTTTTTCGTCACCAAGGCTTTTCGATTTGAACCCATTGACGCCAGTTCAGGTGTTCTCAGGCTATAACTATGGCCAGTCGTTGATCTGTGGCTTCCTGGCAATCGCCAAATGTTATAGATACTCTCGTCGGCTCCTAGAGTTTCGGAGAGTCAACGCAAACAGCTCCCGTTCATGAGAGCGCGATCGCGGCGGCGGCGCTTGTTCCGCGCGAGTAGATCGATTTAGATTTAGTCAGTGCATATCCGAATCACGAGCAGCAATGGTGCCCCCACTGAAGCGTTTTTCGAGCTCGGCCGACATGGCTGGATTCGTAGTGGTAACGCTGCTCTTCCTAGGGGCTCTGTTAAGTAAGTTATTTTCTGGGAATCACGAAAAGTTACCGAGCATCAGTGTGGCTCACAGATAGGGCTGCAGAAGATTTTCCATCCTCTCTCAGCGATTCACTTTGGCTATTTCGACGAGAACGTCGCGACTGGAATGACGCAGCGGTAACGTCGCAGCCGAAGTTACGCGGAGTTTGAAATGACGCGGGCCCGGAATGACGCGAGCCCAGAATGATGCGAGCCCAGAATGACGCGGACCTGAAACGACGCCCTCGACTGCTCATCTCGATCAACTCGGAATCGTACTTGTCGAGTTCTCTCGGACAGATGTGGATTCCAATTGTAAGACATTTTTGGAGACTTGGCATATGGCGCACATCGGCGCCGCGGTCGTCCAGCGGTGTTCGGGGCTGGGCAATCATCCCGTTATCGCGGGTGTAGGTTCCTGATTGTTCCCAGCAAAAATTTCCAACGGTCTATAGATCAACAAGTTATGCGAGGATTTATTACTTTCTAATTTGTAGATTGTACGATATGCCACGGTGGCGCTTGAGAGCGTATGAGCCACAAGCCACGATGATGAGGGAGGATCCGATGCAGTAGCCGATCAGCGGCTTTATCCACTTGCAGGGATCTGGTGGCGCGGGAGGCGGAGTTGGTTTCGGCGGATGTACGTGTTTTTCGTACGCATCCCAGATGCTCTCGCCGCCTTCGGGCGGTTTCCAAGGTCTGAGACAGACCGTGTCACGCGCTGCCAGGCGTAGGCAGCTGGCCTCGAATTCCAGACAGTCGCAAGGAAAATTGTCGGGATTCGTTTCTGTGATGGTGCATGACCGGTTCTCTTCCCTCCAATCGGGCTCGCAGTCCGCCGACTAGTTGAAATAGCCGAGACCGGAGTCTACAAGGCTAATCACGAGGAGGGCTACCAGGAGTCTTGCCGCCATCGAATCCTGCAATTTCGAGCAGTGTATCAAGCTTTTTGAAATCCAAGTTCTTAGTCAGGAAATCCGCGGCGTTGACCTCAGTGGGGCAGTATTCGACGTTGACCTCTCCGTTGAGGTATCTCTCTCTGACGTAGTAGAACCTCACCTCAACGTGTTTCGCGTCCTTAAATTGTTGCGAAGATTCGGTCCTTCGAATCGTGGCCTCCTTGTCAATGACTAGGGTCGGTTTCAAGGGGTAGTGGAGCTCGTTCAGAAGTTTGGCCGTCGAGATCGCCGCTTTACAAGCCCCTGAGGCAGCGATCAGCTCCGCGACCATGGAGCCGGTGGAAACACAGCTCTGGCGCTGGCTGCACCAGCCAATAGCTCCTCCTCCGAACTTGACCAGGGAGCGAGAAGTGCTCCGTCTGGTGGTGTCACACATAGCGAAATCTGCATCGTTGTGGACCTTGAGTTTTTTTTTAGACCACTAGAGTAAAAGGGGCCGTGAGTTTTGGTCCCACTCAAGTGTCTCAAGATGTGCAACTCCTGTTTCCACAACTGTTTCGTTGGGCAATCCAGGTACCTTGACAAGAAGCCTACTGCATAGGCTATTTCCGCTCTTGTCGCAACTGCGAGGTACAGTGAAACCTGACCTATGGGACCACCGTACGAAGGGACCCCCTGAGGTATCGGACCACTTTTTTTTGGCACCGATTCTCCTCCCATAGAAGTCTATACCATTCTTAACGCGCAACGGGACCACCTGAGCAATGGGACCAAGGACCACCTCCCCCGGAACCGAGGGTTCCCATTACCTGCACAATCGAACCCCATTTTTTGGAACGTCTCGAGTTTATCATCGAAATCACAATACAAACATCGATTGTCGCGTGGGGACTACCGTGACGCATCACGTCAGCGGTAATTCCGTTCTCAAGTCGAGTTGAGCCATCGCCCGGTCTCCAGCATGGGAAAGCAACGGAACGAGCCCGCTCTAGACAAAAAAGTCGAAGTTATCAAGCAAGTGAATGGGGGAAGAGCCAGAGAGAAATCGCCTCGGAGTTCGGCGTGAGTAAGTCCCAAGTACAAAGGATAGCGAAGGACCCAAAAGCTTTCCTGGGAGAATGGAAAAGTTTTTCTTCCGAAAAGGGCAGGAGAAGACGTCAGAAAGCTAGAAACCAAGACTTCGATGACGAGGTCATGCGTTGGTTCCGGAGTGTGACGGAAAAACGGATCCCGGTAAGTGGCGGTAACTGGGGTGATGATTCAGGAGAAAGCCAAGTCCTTGGCCCGCGGAACAGGGGTCGCGGAGTTTTCGGCGAGTAACGGACGGCTCGATAGCTTCCGAAAGCGACGCAACATTGTTTTCAAGTCTCTGTGCGGTGAATTTGGGGACGTTGATCAAACAGTCGTGAGTGATTGGTTGAAACGATTGCCTGATCTGATCAAAGAGTGCGAGGTGGAGGACATCTTCAACATGGATGAGACCGGCCTCTTCTTCAGATCCCTCCCTAACAAGCCTCTCGTGGAAAAAGGAAAACAATGCCGCGGCGGTAAATGGCAGAAGAAAGGCTGTCCATCGCATTCTGCTGCAGCGCCGTAGGAGAAAAAATTCAACCCTTGGTGATACGGAAGGCCCTGAGACCCCGTTGCTTCGAAGGTGTGGACGTGGAGCGACTCCGTGTTTACTGGGAAGCCAAAGCCAAAGCGTGGATGACGACGACGATTTTCGAGAGATGGCTCGCTGAATTCAATTCGCAGATGAAAAGTCAGGACAGAAATGTTTTCCTGATACTTGACAACGCTTTCTGTCATGGTCGCCGCACCATGAGCAACGTGAATCTGTTGTTTTTACCCCCGGACGTGATTAGCGAGTTGCAGCCTCTAGACCGAGGCATAATCCAAGCATTCAAGCTTCAGAACCGCGATTTGATGCTGCGATGGTTGGTGTCGAAAATGGACGACTGCCGTTCGGCGTCAGAGCCCGCAAAGACGATCAACGTTCTCGAAGCTATAAGATGGGTGGTTCACGCTTGGGATAAAGTCCAAGAACAGACCATCGCAGGATGTTTCCGTAAATGTGGTATCATTGGTACGGACGGAGGCGAACGCGACCCGACCGAGGATGTTTTCTCTGACGACCGTCTACAATTGTGTGCACGGACAGGCGTCACGGATCCGTGGTTCATGGAAGACGTCGAGTGCTTCCGAAGCGCTTCTGCCGATGAGCCTTGTCCTCAGTCAGCGGGCATAACGGATTATGAAGAAGAGGATACGTACGTGAAGGACCCGCCCGGAGAGCCTCCATCTGCAAGCGGAGCGCTAGATGCCGTCGAAACCATCAAGTTGTTCGCGCTCACGTCGAGCGCGCTATCGAACGGTGCGCACGGTGCGCTGCTTGACTGTGAGAAGCAGATCCTGGATTTCGTTATACAGGAGATGCTACGAGCTGAGCGACAAAGCACCTCAGATTCATTCTTTTGTAGAGCTCAACGTTGACGCAGCAATGTTTTAATAATCCCCTCCATGGACGAGGAATGAAGTGAATTGTGCTCCGATGCACGATATTCCTTATCAACTTATCATTCTTAACCGCCGAATTCGGTCAGGTACGGATTTCACGTTTTCCAAGGTTCAAAATTTCATAACCTGAGCCACATGACCACCTGACTTATCGGACCGAATTTCCCCGGAACCGAGGGCGGTCCCATAGGTCAGGTTTCACTGTACATCAGTCCGCCGATGAGAGAGCGGTACGGCAGTGACACATCGATCCCGCCATCGTAGGCGGATTTTGCACTGCTGTCAAGCGGCGTCTTGGCCGGCTTGCAACTCGTCATGCCAAATCTTTCCAACAAGTCGGCAATGTACTTCGACTGATGGATGTTTCAGTTTCAGAGTTTATTCGCTCGGTCTGAGCAGAGTATATACCTAGTTCAATACACATAATAGTATTGCGACGGTTCCGTTCAGGCTCCGAGTTCCCTCAGGGAGACGAATTCTGGGCACCGGTGGCGTGGTATCTCCCGCATCTGTCTCCGCACCTCCTGCAGGTGCAGCTTTCGTTGGGTTCGTGAAAACCGTCCGTTGAGCACACGCGGTGATGGAATCCATGGGCGGCGTGGCGGCAAATGAGATGCCGGTTCGCTCTGTTCATGCTTTTCCACGTCTCGTCCTTCAGCGCTGGTGTTTCCAGGATGTCAACATCGATGTCCGATAGTTCTTCTTCCCACTTCGCGATGTTTTCCTCACACGCATCCGTTTTCGGGAGTCCAAATCGTTTTTGAAGATCTTCCGTGAGGAGCGTCGTCGGCACTATCCAGTAAATAAGCCGATTCCGAGTGCACTGAGGTTGACCCAGAACTCGCTTCAAATAGGCAGCCTCGACTTTGTTGAGCGACTGCGGGAGCAACTTTCATAGTGAACAGTTGCAGGGCGGTGCTGACGGAAAGACGCTGTGGAGTACGGATAGACGACATCGCCGTGAATGCCTTCCGGCATCGTTTCTCCAGATGTTTGCCGAAAGAGTGGCCATCCGTGGGGGGGATTATCCCTAGATATGGGAATTCATTCACGAACTTCAGTTCGCTGCCGTAGAGTCGTAGCTTGTCGTCTCTCGCGAGATGTCCGCCCCGGCGGAACTCCATGGCTTGTATCTTCTCGAGATTGATGCTTAGACCCAACTCGGCAGAGCATTCGAGGAGCCTGGCGAGGCCCTGTTGGACGTGGTTTCGACTCAGCACGGACTATTCTCCACCGAAAACGAAGCGAGTCGAGACCCAATCTGCCGAAAACCAGATCAGAAATCGTGTTCGGACCCGGCTGGAAGGAGACATCGGATGGTCGCGGGCTCCTTGTGATCGATGACGGGACCGATGATCGCGTGCTCCGCTTTTCCACGGCAGAAATGATGATCCCCCTTCGTGACGCTCCAGTGATCTACATGGACGGCACGTTTCGAGTTGTGCCCGAACTGTTCTTACAATTATACACTCTGCACGCCTTTTATAGAGGCCAGATGATCCCGTTTGCTTTCTTTTTGTTACCGGATAAGCAAATGGGGGCCTATTGCCGAATGTTTGCTCGCGAATGGGGCAGGATCCACCACGGAAGAATAAGACCTACGAGAAGCTGAACCAGAAGTATATGAAGTTCGTCGCAGAGTACGAGACGAACGAGATAAGCCGCAGGGAATGTGTCCTAGCCGTAGGTTCTCAACGTGTATCGGTCGTAGTAGATCCATCATCGTTGGACGCAGTGTGACGTACTCGATGACGTCTAGTAATCTTGAGGGCTTCATTAAAATAATTTGACGCCAGAGTGAGCTCCGACTCATTGTTCAAGTCTCCTGTCTGAACTGCACAGAGACCGCAGAAACACGTATTTGGGAGGTTGGAATCTGGGAGACGGGCATATGGGGGACGGGCATATGGGAAACGGGCATACGGGAAACGGGCATATGGGAGACGGGCATATGGGAGACGGGCATATGGGGGACGGGCATATGGGAGACGGGCATATGGAAGACGGTCCACGACAACTCGGCCTCGGCGACAACTCGGCCACTACGACAACTCGGCCACTACGACAGCTCGGCCACTACGACAACTCGGCCACTACGACAACCCGGCCTCAGCGACAACTCGGCCTCCACGACAACTGGGCCACCACGACAACTCGGCCACCATAGAGACTCCTTTTTTATAGAATTGCACGTAAACCCGCGCTCCGGCTTTCTCCGAGAATCTGCCCCTTTTGATCCATCCTGGAAAGCCCGAACGCCCCGCCTGACTGCACTCGGACCTCGGAGAATCATAGAACACTTCGGCACTTCCCCTCATCCACAGACGGTCTGGGAAGCTTTAGACCTCATTAGACCGAAAGACCGTATTTAGAGTCGCCGCCTGTCGTGCTAGAATGTAGTCGGTGTTGTTGCTATCGTCGTTGCTCGTACGTGCAGCATGTTTACCACGAGGCATCCGAAGACTTTCCGAACGGATCCCACGCCTGGCATCGGACTGAAACATCTCCGCGAAGACAGGAATCAGGATGCCAGTTTCCGTCGAAAGTCAGCGAGGAAAAGAGAGACTGGCCCACGACGGGTATCTGTACGTGTTCGCGCAAAGGAGTAAGGATCAACAGACAGAGTTCTGGCGCTGTCAATACAAGGCCAGCAAAAGTCAGAAGTGCACGGCCCGCGTTCATAGGTCTGTTAGAACTGGGGAGATCACGATCAAAGGCGCTCACACTGACATGCCGAGTTCAGCAGCTATAGAAGTCCAACAGAAGAAGGTAGCGATGAAACGTCGAGCGGTGGAGACTCTAGAAGCACCGCAGCAGATCATCAACAAGATACGTGCTACTTCGTCGCTGGCTGCCAAGGGGAGCATCGAGAGCAATAAATCGCTGACAAGGACGATACAAAGAATTCGCAATCGTGTCGGAATACCTTCGGTGCACTACACGGATCGTCGGGATATCGTCATCCCTGAAGAATATCGAGTGTATGAAAGTAGCCCCGGGATTGTGGAACGGTTCTTGCTCGGTGACTCGGGATCCGACGATCCCAACAGGATCTTCCTCTTCGGCAGAGAAACGGTGGCCTCCTGGATCGGGGGAGTTTCGAAAATCTACTGTGACGGGACCTTTAGTTTGGCCCCGAATGAGTTCGCCCAAGTCTTCGTGATCCTTGCGGAACGTCCAGGATGCGTGACCCCGATTTGCTACGCTCTTCTGCCGAATAAGTCGGAAGAATCGTATTGCAAGGTAATTTCTAGAAAGAAGATAACGTAGATTAAGTTTGAGCTGACGGTAGCAGTTGAGAATGTCGCCTTGTCCTATATTCTTAAGCCCCTTAACTAACCCGTCATTCGCTTCTCTGCTAGATGCTCGATATGTTAACACTCGGATGGCCGGCCTTCAACCCGACGAGCGTTTCCGTAGATTTTGAAAAGGGCCTGATGAACGCGTTCAGCGCCTACTTCCCCGATGCTCAGATTCAGGGATGCTTCTTTCATCTTGTGCAAAACATGAAGAAGCAAGTCGCGGCTCACGGTTTGAGCAGAAGATATCGTAACGAACCGGATTTCGAGCTCAAGGCAAAGATGATCTCGGCGCTCGCGTTCATTCCCCCAGAAAGACTGGAGGTCGCGCTCCGCGAGCTCCGCAGTGATTTGCCAGAGGAATTACAGACAGTCCTGGATTACTTCGAAGACAATTATATCGGACGTCTCCAGGCTCGCGGCGATGGATCTCTGACACGCCGGAACCCGTTGTTCCCGGTTTCCATGTGGACCGTCTACGAGCGCTCGCTTCGAGGGGAATCCCGGACGAACAACTACGCGGAAGCGGCCCATCGCAGTCTTCAGCGCCAGTTCCGTGTCGAGCACCCGGGGATGCTCAAATTCATTGACGGAATCCGTTCTGTGCAACAGAGCAAGGACGCCGATTTGGAGCGTTATATTGCCGGGTACGCCGCTGATGGGAAGAAGAACAAGTATGCTGAGAATGACCGAAGAATTCTACGTATCCTAGAAAACGTAAACACCAATACCTTAAGCGAGACTTTGAGGGGCATCGCCCATACCTACAAAATGAACCCTTGAAGCGGAAATCCCTCAACGTTGTCAATCTGTACATACAGTACATTCCAGTCAATTCAAGTTTCCTCCGAAGATTGTGTGAGAGGATTTCATAAAAACCAAGTGACGCGTTCTTCCGACGCTTGTGAGAAGAGACAAGGCATACCGAGTCACCTTGATTCTTTCAGAAAGTCTTTTCATTCAGTCATTCTCCGATTCTATAAAGAAGGAGTCTCCATGGTGGCCGAGTTGTCGTAGTGGTCCAGTTGTCGTGGAGGCCGAGTTGTCGCTGAGGCCGGGTTGTCGTAGTGGCCGAGTTGTCGTAGTGGCCGAGCTGTCGTAGTGGCCGAGTTGTCGTAGTGGCCGAGCTGTCGCCGAGGCCGAGTTGACGCGGTCCGTATGGAAGACGGGCATGCGGTACCTAACCGGGTGGGCATATGCTCGACGATGTTTCCAAGAAGTTGTCATCGAATAAACATTATTTTGATGCTCTCGAACTCGGGAGCTGTCCCTCTCATAGAGATTTCAATCGACTCATTCTTCAATATGGGGGTCCCATAGACTTTTCGCGACTTCTGCTGTTTCTTCGTCCGCGAATTTCAGCCGGTCCAGCTATCGAAACCGGGCGAAGAGCGGAAGGAACGGCAAGGAAAGACTCAACTTTCCCCACCAACAGAGCTTCCATATCTCACCTGGTCCAGATTTTACAGGTGATCCTAATCAGGGTGAATATATGTTTGAGCGCAAGTTAATTTGAGCGCAGGGCCGATTCGAGCGCGAGTGTGATTTCAGCGCAAGGGCCTTTTGAGCGCAAGTCAATTTGAGCACAGCTCCAATTTGAGCGCAAAGTCAATTTGAGCGCAAGTCCAACTTGAGCGCAAATCCAATTTGAGCGCTCGTCAATCTGAGCGCAGATCCGATTTGAGCGCGCGTCACTCCGAGCGCGAATCCAATTTGAGCACAGATTATTTTTAAGCGCAGATCCATTTTGAGCGCGGAATAATTTTGAGCGCAGGTCCAATTCGATCCCTAATGCCGACCTGAATTTGAATCCCCACCCCGAGATGAGTCCGATATTCCATGGAAGACAATCTTGGAACTGATCCTTCTGATATGTACAATATATATTCTGGTCAAATAGTCTCAAAACCCATGTGAGACGAAACGTCAATTATATTATACAAGTCGCATTGTCCTATAATACTTATGTGTGTAAGAAGATGTGCACAAAGCTTCAAAGCGGTCACATCAAAACCGTATATTGTGCGAAATAGATTCCAAAAACGCCAGCACGTTACGACGCACATAAGATTTTACAACGTTTTCGATCCTTGCCGTCCTGTCTCTGTAAGTCTTGTTGGGCGTAGTGGATCTACCCTAAGGAAACGAGTTCGAAACTAAGAACTCTGTCTTACCCTGTTCGATTTGTAGACAACTAAGAAGCTTGGATGACGTAGGGTGATAGGCTCGCAATCGCTAAGAGAAGTTCGCATGCCAACCTTCGACATCATTACTAGTACGGCTCATTCGATTCAGCGCCACAGCATAGAGGTTCCACCACTCGTGTTTGATGAGCGGCTTATGGCGTTCTCTACCAGCCCAGGTGTTTTCGAAGTAGTCTACAAATTTCGTCAATAGTCCAACATTCTCTCCCACGAAGTCGGACTTCAAGAGCACCTCGAGCGACTCCCGAATATCTTCAACTGGGACGTAAGCTAATGCCGCGAACATCCGTGTGTGTAGCGAAAAATCATCCGAGGCCTTGTATCTTTCACGGAGCTCCGCATCGTCTTGAATGTGCCGCCACAGCGATTGGTTAAAATGGAAGCTGCACCCCATTATACCGAGCGTAGGCAAGTTTGCTTCCAACTCTCTGATCATAGCTGACTCGAAGTCGACGTGAATGGCTTCCGGATGGGACCCATCTAACGTATCCTCAATGATGTTGATCAGCCATCGATACATCGCCATTCTCTTATCCGGTAGCAATGCGTAGAGGACAGGGACCACATTCCCATCCGAAAGCCTCACGTGGACGGAGTACAGCTGCAGGAACATCAATGGGGCGACGCGGAAGGTTCTATCGGGAAACTATTCCCCACAGTCTCTGAGAAGTGATAGAAGTGATATTGGCGGTTGCATATATGATGATGCGATTGGCATCTCCCTCACCAGAGTCGTAATAGTCGTAACTAGAAGAGAAGAAGGCTCGATTTCATCATCCGTGGCGTCGCTTCCTCCGTTCATCGTTGAGCTTGAAAACTTACTGCGCCATATTTCATAGCCCACCTTTTCACGATCGGAAATTCTCAAATCAACGCGAGTATTCATTGCGGCCTTCGAATCGGGATCTTCCCGTTTCCGGACGCGATTGACCTGCTTTCGGAGCACTGTCAAGTTCGGCAGTCGACCCATCAGAGCTTCCGATGATAACGTTGACACCATGTTATCAACTAGACCCGAAGTTTTGCACTCCCCTGGAACGCTGTCTACTTGCTCCTTGAGCTCATTCAACTTCTCCCGAACGGTGATGTCTAATGGATCTGGCGCGTGCTCATGGAGCGGCGAAACCTGTCGAGGGTCGGGACGTAATGAGCTCTCAATCCTCGATTAATCGATATATCCAGAGAAGAATGCTCACTCCGAGCTCTTCGATGTCTTTTACTGAGATTCGCACGGAGCAAGTTTTCGTCAGACAGCGCCATCTATTCCGATCCTGACGATATAGAAAACTGTCGAAGACGAGTAAGGGTTTCCCCTTGGTAGACTTAACGAAGTGGAAGGACTTCTCAGACATGATAGATTTTCCAACTTTTCCCGTACCGCGTGTGTCACCGGTACCTTTCACCAGGTTGCCGCTCCACGCGTTCGAATCTCCCCCAAATTATTGTTTGAGATGTGTGATCTTTGCTGGAAGATCCTTCCAGCTCCAGGCCTCGAACTTCTCACTCGAGTCCGAGAGACGTGGATCGGACCTCTTGGATCTGACTCGGATGAGCGCTCCTCAAGGAGCTGCGCTCAAATCGCGCCTGCCCTAAAAATGAATCTGCGCTCAAATTGTATTCGCGCTCGAATCGAAGCGCGCTCAAGATAAAACCGCGCTCAAATTGGGACATGGGATTTGTCTGGATGAGGCACGGGGTACCGAGGGAAGTTTTAGGCCTGCCAGATCTGACTGAAGAGAACGAACCGCTCTTTCGTCAAATGGTCATTCCGTGTTTCAAACTTCCTTTTGGAAGAGCCTCGTTATCCTTCGTTGTCGATGTATAATTCGGCATCCCTATTCTGTGATTGATCTGCATGATTCGATGAGTCCAGTGTCATCTTCGATCTCGCTTCACTACGAATGTATCAGCTGACGGTCCTTTCCGTCTCAGCACCTCAGACAGACTCCACGGGTTCGTGAATCGCGGTTTGGCTGTACTGCCTCGCTCGGACTAATAATAATCGGACCCTGATGACTTTGAGATGATTCATAGTTTCAAGAGCTGCTCGACCGCCCGTTCCGAAATGAGGTGATCTTCACTCTGCGGTTTTCCAACCGCCGAAGCCGCAAGAATCTTTCGGATCCAGCGACCCCGACTCGCCGCCAAGCCTAGTGGGACATCGTTGCTGACGATAAACTCATTTTGACCCTTTATCTCCGTCTGGCGTTCTGCAGACCCTTGATATTTTCGCCGCAGTAAGTGAACCCCTGCAAGTCACTCTGGCCCTTGAGGGCTTTTTCACCGATCATACTCCCGACCGACTCCTGTTATCCTTGCGAGAGGGCAAGTAGTTATGGATGATGGACGGTAATCCTTGCTTGGGAACTCCGGAGCCCGGACTTGCAAGGTGAACGCAAGAAGCCCGAGGCGCGACAGAATGAAGCGAAAAAGAAGGTATAGCTCTTACTCGAAGCACTTGGTGCAAAAAATATGCCCGGCTGGTGAGCCGCATGTCACCTGTTCTACCCAGAGCAAAGAACTCTGAGGAGATCCCTCTGACGACAGTCGGCCCGTCGGAATCCATTTCCTGCTGTCGTCGACTGGGCGAACTTGAGAGGGAACCAGTTCGGCCGGAGTAGCGTCACGAGCGAGATGTCCAAGATGTTTTCGGCGATCAATCTTTTCCTCAGCCGACTTCGGCAGTCCGGGGTCTCTTAGTTAGAGAGAGGCTCCTATTGAAGGGCGGCTTTTATCTTCTCACGAAAAGCTCCGGCAGGGGGGCCTCTATCACGGAGGGGCTTCTATTGGAAGGGGGCTGCTATTGGGGGATTTACGGTATATCACCTCCGGGTTCGTCTATAGACTGTTGACTCTATCAGTCCTGAAAGGCTGATCGACCCGCCGTCGCGTCATCCTTTGATACGACATGGCTCGTAAGCTATTGAAGTATAAACGTGGCTCGACATCCTTCGCGGTCCGCGACCGTGGCCCCAATTGCTGATTGCGGTGTGGAGCGATTCCAAATGAGAGCCTATGAGACCCGAAAAATGCCGCGAACTCCCGACTGAGAAGCCGCGAAGAAGGTCAAGTTTGTGTATTATGCCTCTGAGATAATTTGTTGAACTTCCCCTCATGGAGATTTGGTGGGAATTGTGAATTTAGGATTGAAGGAGACGCGAATCCGCGAAACAGTGCACGATCGGCTTTTCTCTAATTGGAGCGATCCCTGAGAAACAAGTCCGCGCACCGCGGTCGGAATCGCTGCGGGTTCACATTCCTGCCAGAATCATCTGCCTCGACTAATTAAGACTTCGCGAGCTCTCAGAGGGCTCATGTGAGAGCCATTAACGAATACCTCTTTGAGACGGTGTTATCTGCCCGAACATGCACCCGAGATAAGTCCGCGTTCATAATATCAATCAGAAGCTGCGCAGAGAATCGCTCCACCGGATCAGAGTCCATAGCAGCGAGAACCCTCACCGGGTGCTCGCCCCCTTTCTCTCTCTGCTTCTGATCTCATCCCCATACATATGCATCTCTTTGAGCATTCCTTAATCATTCAAGCGATGCGGAGAGTACTGCTCATTCGTGCCCTGCTATTTTCTCAAAAACTTTTCATCTGTGCCTGAGCAAGTGTTCAACCCCAAACTTGTGATCATCTCAAGTGCGCAGTCCAAGCGAGCCAAGGCCAGAAAGATCTTACAAATTATCGCCGAACCCGCTACACCTCTGGCGCGATCCTCCGGCCTCCAGCTCCACGTCGGATTTTCTCACTGCGGCTGGTGAGTACCGGTATCTGAGGACGGTAGGAGTCAACAACGGTGTCCTATCGGAAGCAACTTCTGTCTATGCCAACTCGCGAAGACAGCTGCTCGGCATCGTATCGGAAGAGCCACGATCGGCCCTAAACGAAATTCGACGAATCGTCATTGTCGTGGGTCGCTCTGACTATCTCTGGAAATGAGCATCCTTCTGGATATGACGGTCTGTGTCGTAGTCGCTGTGACCGCGTATTACGCCCTCGCAGTCGCAAGACTCGTGTACGCTTTCAGAGGTATACCGAGGTTGCCCGAGAACTTCCCTTGCTCTTTCCCGTTGGATCTTATTTTTTCGATGCGACGCTTGCGAAGAAAATCGAAGAAGCCGCTGGAGAAAGCCATCACTACTAAAGTATCGAAAACAAAGATGTATCCACGATGGCTCTATAAGGCGATGGATGTGATGGTTCCAAAATGTTACGATCAACCTGTGGTTTGTTGCATAATGGGACCAGTAGGATTTGTGCTCGCATGCACTCCTGAGAGTACCGAAGCATTGCTGTCGAGTGTATCCAATGTCAACAAAGGATTCAGCCATCACTTTCTGAAACCCTGGTTGGGAAACGGCCTTCTCTCCAACCCTGGGGATGCGAGCTGGAAAGTACATCGGAAGATGCTGACTCCAACAATGCACTTCCGAATCCTGGATGATTATCGCCAAACAATGAACGAAAATGCACTCCGATTCGTTGACAAGCTGCGACGATTGGATGACAAGGAGGTCGATATCTATCCGATAATTCGCATGTGCACCTTCAGCATCCTCTTCGAGACCGCTCTCGGAATACAACTGGACGAGGATGATTCGGAACACCTGAATTTTCTGAGCGATTGCGATGAGTTGGCAGACCGGATTCTCGCCAGGATCATCAACATCCCTCATTGGTTCGACTGGGTTTTCCGGCACACGTCGGCTGGACGCCAAATGGACGCTGCTAGCCTGAGAATCACCGCCTATATCAATAAGGTCATCGACATGAAGCTTGCTGCGCAAGAAAACAATAACGGGACAGGACAGAGTTTCATCGATATCGTCATAAAAATGTTCCGCGACGGGCTCCTGAGCCGACAAGACGTCCGAGATCACGTTGCGACATTCATAGTCGGTGGTTTTGATACAACCGCAACAGCGATGGCCTACACTCTCCACCTTCTTGCGCTGCACACAGACCTCCAAGATGAGTTGTTGAGTGAGATAGAGAGCGTCATCACAGATGACAAGAACATCACCAAGGAACAGCTGAGAATGTTGACCTTGACCGAGGCCGTCACCAAGGAATCTATGCGTCTGTTCCCCCCGCTCCCGATGATCACACGAAATGTCTCCTCTCCCGTCCGCGTTGGCGAGCATACAATACCCTCCGGCACAGTTGGCCTCATCGATATCTTCCATCTCCATCGGAACCCAAACGTCTGGGAGGATCCACTTCAATTCAATCCCTCCCGGTTTTTCGGATCGAAGAACAGACACCCTTATAGCTTCGTCCCGTTTTCCGCAGGACCGAGAAATTGTATGGGCCAGAAATTCGCTAATCAGGAAGACAAGATCCTCCTCGTTCACATGATCAAGAATTTCAAGCTCCATACGAGCCAAGCGACCGAAAACCTCCGATTGAGTTTCGATTTGATACTCAGACCCCTCGACGGCATATCGATCCGCTGCGAACCACGGACCAACTGAGTCACTGGGACGAGGCTTGTCCCCGGATCATTTAGCAAATCGTGGCCGGTTCCCGGAGAGGTCTCCGTGGGTAAATCGATGGGAGAAGAGGGCGTCCTGTGAGTTCACAGCGCGCTCTATATGTTGATGTAATACTCTGATGTTTCCCGCTTCTCTAGAAAGTTCGTTGAGCGGCCTTCGCGACGCCAGACTATCATCGCCCGGTGCCGAGAATCGAATCGGCGAATCGACGTTGGAGACGGACCGTTGTCGACAAGTCGAATAGGATTCGAGAGAGGCTGGGATCCCAGCGCAGCTTCGTCGCGACGTCACTCTTCCAGAATGCCGTTAGATCATTGTAGAACAGAGAGATCATCAGTGTCCTACGTGCTCTCCTCGAAAGCCAAAGATAGTAAATTGTTTTTGCTCGCCCTCTTATTCGGACGCATTCATCTCATCACTATTCAGAATTAGATGGAAAGTTTAAGGTAGACAGAAGATCTTTCATGGAGTCCCGGAGATCGAGCTCGATCTGAATCTCGGAAAGGTCTCTTAAGCGGGACATTCATTCAGGAGAAACGGACTGTTCAGATAAATAGTCCCCGATACTCCGATAGTAAGTGGTTGTGCTATAGTCGCACTGAAGTCCCTCGAGGGAACAGCCGATAACTGAGTGCTTTCCGGATAACCCAAACTCTAGGGAGCGACTTCGGACAGAGTCTCCGATGTCCAAGATGTTGATCTAGGTTTTGAGTTCCTGGGACTCTGGACGTATCTCCTCCCACTTTCTTAACCCAGTTCGGAGAACTCTGCATCGCGATCACATCCGCGATTGCCCGGCGAAGATCGGTGCCTCCGGTGTCTGTACCCTTTGCCTCAAAGAACACAGCACGCATCAGAGAACGGAATTGCAAACCGAACCGGCATTGCAATATTGAGGCTGCGACGTATCCTGATATACAGCGGTGGCCGAAATCTTGAGAACGGCAGGTCCCGTTCATGAAGAGATGGACGTGTCCTAAGTCCCAATATCTCAATACCAGGGTGCCGCGAAAAACATGAGACTTCCGAGTTCTTGCACTTCCTCTTCAAGCTCATACCCAGATCTTTCCCATGCTTACCTCCACGTACGGTTCATATTCGAATCTGCTTTGGTCGGAATTTCAAATACAATCCCCGGGGATACTCTCATCAGATATCCTTTCATTTATCTCGTGCAGAAAGACTGAAGCTTCGTTCTCGATTTCCTCCTCCGTTCGGATGTGCTTCTACCGATCTTCCGCGTGATTCGTCGACTTGATATTCGGAGCGGGACTTGGGTGCTACCTGATTCGAGCGCAGGTTTGATTTGGGCGCATGCTGGTTCGAGCGTGAGTTTGATTCGGAAAATGAAAATTTTAAAAAGACCCGGTCGGTTATAGAGCAGATCGGAGCGTACGCTTGATGCGGGATGGGTACGGGTGAGGAGTCGCCCTTTGGCTTTTTGATCGACTCAATCTATGTAGCGCAGTTTTTTCACATCGCAAGTTGCGAGTCCTTCTTAGAATGAATGCGAAAGTATGATCTGACGAAGGCTCCAAATTCTTCAATGTTCTCATGGACTGTTCTGAAATCGCAGAATCATTTGCTCCGACCGATCGGTGGTCGTGTGGTTAGCGCGTCTGGCGTCTGTCACATCTCACAACTCGTGCAAACGTGCAGAGCCGCACGACCGCGACTTGAGCGGAAGGTGGCGTAGGTTCGATCCCTGCTGCCGGCGAAATGAGCAGGCACCTGGACTTCATCCTTCTGAGTACATTCGCTCCGAGGATCTGTCGTCAGAAGCAATTCGAGAGTTCCCGGGACCTCAGACCTTGGCTGTGTGTGGCTCAGCTCGAAAAAGTTGAACATCACTCGCTTGCCAGAATCAGCTTATGCGTCCTACATTCCTATGACGTACAGCCTCTTCGAAACCGTCGACTTCATATTGGTGCGCCTCTCTCACGAGTCACGAGTCTGTAATTCAGCAACAGATCATTCCATATTCCGTCATCCTGCTCTCATTCTTGCGGGACTTCGTCCAAGACCGAGTCCTATACTCTGAAAATATTCAATGAAGCTCGTAAGGAGTGATGAATTACCACGAACGAAATCGCACTCGCGTATGATAGACGGATAGACCTTTCCTTTGCAATCGAACAGAGCAGATTTGAATTTGATTCGAAATTATTCGGCGATTGCCAATCAAAGAGCATCGGACACACGATTGGCCGCCGCCACGCCAGACTTCGTTCACCCCAGCTAGATGTGCCTTTCACCAGATGCAACGTGTACGATTCCCACTAGGGACGCTCTCAACATCCGAATCATTCGAAAAAAAATGCGCCCGTTAAGCAGAGCAAAAGTCTTTTACGTCTTGAGCTCGGTCTTGTGGAGACACAATGCCGCTTGAATTCGTGAAGTCGATTCGAGGTAAGCCTCTGCTTAAGATAAACGGGTTCCTATTCCGGAAACATCGAGAGAATAATGGATGCATCAGTTGGCGTTGTCTGGTCAAATCGTGCAAGTCTCGGACTACGACTCGAGACGGCGAATACCGATGAGTCTCAGGGGACTCATCCTGTCTGGTCATTACACGAATTTCCACTCGAATTATGTGCTGATTCGAAGTACCCTGGAATCCCGCGAACAAGGCCTCGTTTCGAATGAGTCCCCAGGGAAGAGAGCCTCGTTCTCATGGACACCTATGTGGAGTTTTCTCTTTGGATAAGTCTCTCATATACGGTAGCTCAGGGTACTTGGATTTTAATCAATTTGGTCGATGGATGATTGATCAATGTAATCGAACTCGATCTCTATTTCGAAGTGAAATACTGAAGATACCTCTCTTTCTCCTGAAGAGGAGCATTCTCAGCATTGTTACGCGGCCGACTCAGTTGATATAGAAGTGCGGGACCAGTTGAATCGACTCCGGACGCCGACCGAGCAGAGCCCATTGGCCTCCAACTCCGTTTTAATCGCCAGTACCGTGGGTACAATCGCTTCTGAGGCAGTGAGAAGTATTATAGAATGCCGCAGATGAGTCTCCTGCGACAGCGAATCACTTACGCTCGAGCAATGGCAGGACCTTCGCTCCCTCAGAATCCTACATGCCGTGAAGGTCTACGCATCCCGGACTTCCTCAAGGTCACCACGCGAAATGAAGCCTTCCTACATTCCGACTCCGGCGTCGGAGATCTCAATAGACTCATAATTTACGCCGCAGCTGGAGACCTCCAGCTCCTGAGAGAGTGCCCAGAATGGTTCCGAGATGGTACTTTCAAGGTGTGTCCTTCAATACTTTATCAACTTCACACGATTCACGCTAGACTGTCGGATGGCGAAACGGTGCCCGTCGTTCACTCGCTCTTATCCGCCAAAAAGGCGGATTCTTACAAGAGACTCCTAGATGTCATCCTCGTCGAAATTGACGGCTTCCACCCACAAGCTATTCACGTTGATTTCGAAGTCGCGATGATCAGAGAGCTCGAGCTTGCTTCTCCAGCTGCGGGAATTCTGGGATGCTCATTTCATTTCAATCAATGTATTTGGCGTCACATATAGAGCAATGCTGCGCTCCGAGTCAAGTACGTGAACGATGATGACTTCGCTTTGCGCTCGAAAATGTTTCCGGCTTTATATTTTTTCCGGTCGACCACGTCCGCCCTGTTTTCAATGCCCTCCTATAATCCGATTTCGTCAGCGATGACTCATCTGTCCTTACGGATTTCATAAATTATTTCGAGACTACGTGGGTAGGTCGGGAACGAAATCCAGCAAGAACGAAGCTGGTATGGTGGAATGTTCACATGCAGACCCTCGATGGAATGGGACGCACCAATAACGAGGTTGAGGGCTGGCTCGCGGCTTTCAAGGCATGAATCGGAGCATCTCACCCCAACTTCTCCAGACTTGTCGAACTCATCAAGCTGGAACAGGGGAGAACGGACTTCTGGATAAGCAATTGGCTCGCTCAGGGCATTACCGACAGATCGAAGGAAAGGTACCGTGACCGTCAGAAAATACTCCAGGAACTTGTTTCTTGTTACGCGACTCGCGATAGCTTGGGATTCCTTTTGGGAATCGCTCACGTTATTCGATTCTGAGAGAAAAGAATAGTCTTCGAGGATATTCAACTGTTCAGTTATGAATAAATCTCTGTATTCATTCTTAAAAGGAATCATATCTCGCGATTTGAAAGAGTTGCGCTGCCTAGATCAAAACGATTCAAGGTAGCACCAAGCATACGCTCTTTCAATTTCGGACGTTGTTCATCGGGCGGAATTTCATCAGATCTGCATGATATCGATCAAAACGCTCTGGATCCCGACTGAGCTGGAACAGCTCACGCTCAAGCCGTCGTGTCGCGACATCCCTGTTATCTGGGAGCTCAGAGATCGTGCTCCGTTTCGGGAAAACGACAGTATATCGCTCTCCGTCGTATGAGACACCACCGCTCAAATCATACCTACGCTCTAATCAAACTTGCGCTCAAATCGAACCTGCGCCCAAATGGAATCAACGCCCAAATCGGACCTGCGCCCAAATCAAACTTGCGCCCAAATCGAACCTGCGCTCAGATCGGATGTGCGCTCGAATAGAACCAGCGCTCAAATCAGCGTGCGCTAAAATCAAACCTGCGCTGAAATCAGGTAGCATCTCTTCCATAGAGACAATGCCTGATGGGACTGCCAATATGAAGTCCCATCAGGCATTGTCTCTATGGAAGAATACTCATTCCACTGTTCCACGAGTGTCAGCATCCGCCGGCATTCGGAGAATGCTAGAAAATCCTCAGTACACCGATATCTCCACTCCGTTCAATCTCTGGGCGAGAAATTCACGGCACCGTGAACTTTCAGTCGGAATGCCCCGTCGAAAGTCTGGCCCTATTCATCGTCCGACCGCTCCCATGTCGGAGAAGAGCCCGTCAAAATGCGCATTTGGGTCGCTTTCCGATGTGCTCGGACAGAACTTCTCGTTGCACATACTGGAATTCCAAACAAAAGTGTTCACGCTATCCGATCGGTCCCAGGCGCAGCAAGGAAACTTGAAGAGCAGCGAATTTTCGCCGTGATTATGATTATGATTTTACCGTAGTCATAATCACACGTGTGAATATGATAATGATCTTAGTCATAATCACAGAAATCACCCTAGTCACACATATTCGTATGATTACAATCATAATCACACGTGTGATTATGATTATAATCATGGTCATAATCAGAGCTCGGAAGTTTAGTCGCTGAAAAGTCTTAGAAAAGGCAGGCGGAAAGGCGCTGAAAACCTTCGAGAAAGGCACCGAAACTAGGCAAAATAGGCGTTACAGGCAGGGAAACAAACGCATCAAAGCGTCCATCAGTGTCGTATTGTGAGAAACTCATCTGGCAACATGGATTCCCATCGGTGAAAAATCGACGCCGATCTGAAACGAGCATTTTACAACGACGAAATTTTTTGGCGCCCTCAGGCGGAGCATCGGAACTTGTCGAAGGCAAGACGTGCTCCTGGAAACTAGGTTCGCCGAGCTCATCTCATCGCCGTTCTCAATAGAAAAACCTCAGTTTCCCCCAAAATACTCGGGATTCGGCCTCTCAGAAGCTCAAAAAGGCACTCTAGACACGAAGAAAATTCAACAGGCATTTTGCATCGAAAAAAGCCGAAAAAGGCAGATATATGCATTCAAGGCTCAATGCCTGAACTTCCGAGCTCTAGTCATATTCACAGAAATCACCGTAATCATACGCACTCGTGTGATTACGGCCATAATCATACGCATGTCTGTGATTATAATCATAATCACACGTCTGATTATGATTGTAATCATACGAATGCGTGTGATTACGGTGATTTCTGTGATCATGACTATGATTATAATCATAATCACACGTGTGATTACGGTGATTTCTGTGATTATGACTATGATTATAATAATAATCACCACACGTGTAATTATGATTGTAATCATACGAATGCGTGTGATTACGGTGATTTCTGTGATTATGATCATGATTATAATCATAATCACACGATTGATTATGATTACGGTTATAATCATAATCAGGCGTATGATTACGGTCATAATCATACGCATGCGTATGATCATGACGCCCTACGGAGCCCTACGATCGCACGTCACACATTTGCTCCGGAATATCGCGCGGCGGAAACTGAGTGAAGGGCTCTCTCAGAAGGGAGCGAGCCATACGCTGCACGCAGAGTCCGTCATTCGATGCTGGAAGTCCACCATCGTGTCCGTAGCTCAATCAAAGCTCTACGATTATACATCGGAAGGATCCCTGGTGGAACGAAGCTGCATCCTATATGCGTGCGATGCTTATGCTGGGGCAGAGGGGAGTGGAAACTTACGGAGAAGCTCATGGAAACACGACGCTTGAAAGAGTTCAAAATTGCATTGTGTTGACAAGGTCGAACTACTAATCTGGAAGTTCTATCGCTTCCGCAAGGAATGAATTCTGCTCAATTTCCTTGAGCCTCACGCTCGACATACTCAACCGTCGGCGTCATGCTGAAATCTCTCGTATTTCGGCAAATGCAGCAAGCGCCGCAATTACCGATAAACCTGATAACAAGGGAATCGAAATCAGCTCTTCGCGGCCTGGGTATCAACGGCTGCATCACTGATAATACAGTCAGGTATTCCTTCTCGAAAGGTCACAGGTACAAATGACATGGTCGCAATCATGGCATGCCACCGCAGTACATTCAATAGATCGGCCCGGCTGCGATGAACTTTTTTTCGCTGATCAAGTTAAGCATGATCCTTACAACGTTCGATCGGTTGGGCCTCATCCTTGGTCCGACGTCGCAGGGTTTTCGGAGCGTCCACAAATCTGCGATCGATTAGCTTGATCTCAGTGCCCGAGGGCGGTGGTTGTGGGTAGTCGCCTTCGTAGGTCGATTTGGATGAAGACATCCCGCCGGCGAAATCATATATGTACATGTGCATTGCCGATGTCATAGATGAGAGGCAGTGGCTTAGCGAGCCGGAGTGCCGCTCGGGGCGGTGATTCGAAATTTCCCGTTTTTCACCGTGCTCGACGAAAATGCCGCCCCCGGCAGATATTTTTTCCTCGAAAACACTCCGTTTTTTTGGATGTCAAACCCCGAAATGCCGCCCCTAAATGCTCCGTAGGAAGTGCCGCCCGGGGCGGTCCGTCCCCCCGCCCCCCCTTACTACGCTACTGATGAGAGGACATCATACATTAGATAAAGTATCTCGCAGATAAAATGCGTAAGTTGACTCACTCCAGTTCTTCCTCCCGTATTGACCAACGGAGGATCACCCGCCAACGTTTGCTGGTTTCCACAGTGAAGTTCGAGCTCAAATGCTGAATTCTTCGCAAGTGATAGCAGTCTAACAGGATGAAGGTCCTTGAGACGCAATAGCTTTACTTCCGTGGGTTGGTCCGTTGGCTTAGTGTGCCGATATGATTTAAATTACCCGCGTGTGGCGCTTGCGTCTCCGGCGTGT
Organism: Galendromus occidentalis; assembly: GCF_000255335.2. NCBI lineage: Eukaryota > Metazoa > Arthropoda > Arachnida > Mesostigmata > Phytoseiidae > Galendromus > Galendromus occidentalis. Next base: position 29,289 of record NW_003803422.1, read on the forward strand.
CGCTATACGGCGCGAATATGCTCAACCAACCATGATTTCTCTCATCGCAAAATTGAGTTATGCTGGTCGAGGCGAAGAAACCATGTCGAGGGCATGAGCAAACGAAGCTTTTTGAGTCAAGGAATTTTCAACACGATCATGCGAGCAGTAACGAATTTGAGTTGCGAAGAGCGAGTATCTGGAGGAAGCTTCTGATTATTTTCGTTCACTGGAGTGAGGACCGAATCTTCTTCAAGAGTCGCCCTCTTCTACTCAGATCCCGGATCCCGAAATCCCCGATCTTCAGTTTCGTCTCGGGAATGGAACGACGGAACGGAGCATTGAATACATCATTATAATTCCATTTTAACATATCTTCAAACACAATGTTCTTCATGTGGTTGTTCGCAGTCGACATGAAGATGCCGGCCGGACTGAGGATTGAGGTGACAATCAGTCGGGTGCAATTGGAGAGTCCATTTTTGACATCCAGATTACGCAACAACTATACAGCCCGGCTTCAAATAAAGTTCGTGCGGGGGGGGGGAGTCGCTGGAGACATTGTGTCCAGGAACTCCGTCGGGAAGTTATATGCATCGCTGGGGTCCTCGACTATCGCTTGATCTTGACTTCGGAATGTTGTTGTGAGGCCAGGTAGTTTGTCGAGACCGTATTCATTAATTTTGTGAACTCGGCACTTTTCGGCGTTAATATGGTTATCTGGGTGAGATCCCGATTTCGGAAATCACAATCGGCCTCGCCATAAATCAAATCTGCTAGCTTCCCTCCCGATTGCACGTCCTCCGGTACCTCCATATTCCACGGTATTTTTCCGTCCCCTACCCTGAGAAGCCATCCACGAAACTCTCTGTCAGATTCACTCGACCGCATGTTTTGTGTCAATCGGAACTGATGGAGGTGTTTCCATAAATGGGAATCTTTCAGACATGAATGCACGATTCCGATTCGCGGACCTTTTTAGACGACTGGCAAAATCTGTCGAAAATGCCCCCAGAGTACCATGATTTCGCCGCCGAATGGCAAGCTTTTCTGCATGATGTCTTGCAACACGCCTCTCTCAAGGAGGTTCGAAAACGCGAATCGTCTCGCAGATACCCACTCGCTTTGGCTGCTTCGACGAAGGTTTAGTATTCAAGACCATCTACGGTACGCTTGTCGCTATAGGACGTGTATCCCTTTCCGTATAGGAGTAATAGTCGCAATGCAAGTGTTCATGATCGTTCGGGCTCACTGAGTACATGCGGCCGATAGTTCGTGTGGTATCGCGTTTCCGCTCTTGCCATCGCTCATTAATGCAAATGAATTTTTCCAGCATTTAGGGATAAAGGAGTTTACGACTGTCTATCAGATCTTCAGGGAAAGAACCATTTTCGCTCTCTAAACGTTGACATCGCTCATTTGTATCGAAATATGCAGTCGAAGTTGAAAATCGATTGCTCGCAGCCGATAACACCGACTCCTCCGACCCCGCTTCAAAAAGCACGCTCTCGAATCCTGACGGGTGAACCTGCAACCTTTTCACGACATCACTACGGTCGCTCTCTTGGCGTCCCAATAGTCGTTGATCTCATCCCCTTCTTCGCCGTCCGATTCTTCGCCTCGATGCAACCGGAGTCTCGCGCTATCTGGACCTTTGTATACGTATTTGTAAAGATATTTAATCGCATGGAGAAGAGAGCGCAAACCTCGGCGTTTATATGAGCCTGGAACAGCAATGTCAAACACGGGCAGGAGGGAGCGACGGAGCGACTGTCCAGTTTGCATCCCTGGCGGAAAACAGAGCGACCATCGGCACGCCTACGATACTGCGGATAAGCTTTCGTTGAGAGTGAAGTGTCTTTCGCGACGACTTCGGGATACCGCTTGGAGCATTGACCGTCAACCATGCACGGCGAATTCGGATTCTGCTTTCCGCACGCTCCTTGGAAACGATTGCGTAAAGCGCGGCATTCGCGGATGGATCGGGAAGCTCAGCGCTGCTTGAACTATCGACTTCAGCGGGAGTCCTAGGCTCAAAATCCGCTTTGAGGGTAAGAATCATGTGCGTGTGAGGAAGTCCGCGCTTCTGGAACTCGATCACGCATATGAATGCCGAAACCTCCCGTAAGACCTGTTTCTTGACAGCCTCATTTCCGGAGGCCTTGACTTTGAGCTCGAAAACACGCGCGACTAATTCTGGCCTGTCCGAAGCTGTTTGTCCTACTGAGAGGTTATCAGCGACTTCAGGCCAAGCAGGGTTGCAGGTGAATGTGAGAAACAGATCTGGTTTGCCGGAACGATGCTCATAGCATCTTGATACTGAGCGACCGTATACCGGGGTCCTCCAGTGGAAGATGCGGCTAGAATTATCCGGCGACCGGGCGGTCCATCAAAATACGTGTCGCTAAGCATGTTGTCCTGAAGACCGCGGACAGTGTCGATTCTCAACTTTCGTTGGTTCAATCGTACATAGGTGAAACGGTTCATTTCTGTCTTTATCCAACTGTCAACAATGAATTGCTGCAAGAGCTTGCCGGCATGGAATAAAGGATTATTACTTACCGTACTTACCCGAATTTAGCGACATGTCACTAAATCCGGGTTAGGCGGACATGTCACTATACGCGGGTATACCGACATGTCGTTCTAAAATGGAGAAAAAAAGTGCGATTTGCGACGTGCGATGTTCAGCTCGTCTCATTCAAAACAAACAGAGCTGCCATCATGGAGGAGTCGTACGAACCGGTGCTCATTGACGAGTTTACCAATACCGACCAAGAACCGCAAGTCCTGGATGTACCGCAGTGCGTTCGAATCAAGGGGAGACGCGCTTACACGGTCAAAGAATCATTGAAAGATAAGTTCCGGCTGGTTTCTGCCACGCGTCAGGAGGCGACGAAACGCGTGAGACACACGCAGGATTCCGAAGGCCGCAGGAAGAGAGCGAAGTTCCCAGAGGTGGAGATAGAACTTTTCGATTGGGTCGGACGGCAACGCAAGAACGGATTCACGGTCAATTGCTTGATGCTGCAGTTCGAGGCGCGACGGATCCATGCTGAGAAGGATATATCCGAGCCATTCAAGGCATCCCTGGGTTGGTGCTCCCGATTTTTGAAACGATATGATCTCGCACAACGATGTTTCACTTCAGTCGGTCAGAAAATACCCGAGCGTGCAGCGCAACTAGTAGACCGTATGTTTCAATCGTTCGACGAAAAATCGATCGATATCCTCCCTGCAAACATCGCAAATATGGACGAAACTCCAGTGTATTTCGACCTGCCCGGGAGCAGAACTATCGACATGAGGGGGATCAAGACCGTGAAATGCAAGACAACGGGTCATGAAAAGCTACGTTTCACAGCTGTGCTCACGATTATGTCTGATGGTCGCAAACTGCCTCCAATGATCATTTTCAAAGGTCTGAAAAAAGTTCCAGCGGGTGACTTTCCCAAAGGCATGATTGTGACAGTCGCATCGGGCGGGTCGATGACGGGGGATTTGATGGAAACATACAGACAACAAGTTTGGGAAAAGCGACCAAACGGTATTTTCAAGCCCCGATCTCTGTTCATCATGGACACGCATCGTGCGCATCTGAACGAGTCCGTGGCGGAGGCCTTCGCGAAGAAGAATCGAACAGACATCGTGTTCGTTCCCGGCGGTATGACACCGGTCCTACAGCCATTGGATGTCTACGTTAACAAAAGTTTCAAAACCAGAATGAGGACGAAATGGATTGACTGGATGCGGACAGGTGAAGCACAATATACGAAAAGTGGCAATCGACAACGAGCTTCGTATCAGATGGTTTGCCAATGGGTGCACGAAGCTTGGGATGACATCGATTCAGATATGATTGAGACGTCTTTTAAGGGTTGTGGACTAGTTCATTCTCGATTGAGACAGAATTTACATTCAAGTCTGCGAAATCTGATAGAGGGCGAAGAAGTCTCTGTGGGGAACGATCCGACAGGTATAACAGACGATGAGGAGAGTTGTTCAGAAGATGTCGATGAGTAGACTTGAGTGACTGGTGGAATATGCCCACGTTCTATATATACAATAAATTACCGCAACCGCCATTTGTTCGGCTGGTTGCAAACGTTGGGAAGCCTCCGTATTATCCCCTCTCATATTATAGTGACATGTTAGACAATTATTCGGGTAAACCGACATGTCACTATCGGTGACCAGTGCCGACGTCCGAAAAACTGGCTGATTCAGTTACAGCGACATGTCGCTAAATTCGGGTAAGTACGGTAATAATAGGTAATTCTTGATCCTGTCGTCGGGATGGTTATTCATATACATATTATCATTCATATTCGTGGATGATCCATCCGAATCTGAACCGTTCCGCTCCATCCCGGGATGCCATCCGAATCTGAACCGTTCCGCTTCATCCCGGGATGCCATCCGCTCTCTCCGGTAGAGAACAACAACGGGTAAGCAAGAGGATCGCAACGCTCATCCGAGAGGGACAGAGTACGGAGGTTTCCAGTTTCCTAGTAGACCACTAAACGGCGTTCTCCTGAATCACGGCGTCTTCATTTGCTGCCGGAGCATTGTACCGACGTTGATCGTCGCTCGCTCTCGGTTCGAACACCATCTTCACCGGCCTTGTCTGACGACCCTCTGAAAGGGCTCGCTGCGTCTCTTCATGAGCGACATCCGCCATTAGGCGGAAGGCTTTCACATACTGATTGGTTGTCCTCAAGAGATCGTGCAGGATACGGAAAACTCCGTCTCGGCACTTCTTATTGACCTCCCGTCAAACGAGCTCCTTCGCTGCTAACTCAGTGTCCATAATGAGTACTTGAGCGCATAGTGGCGGCTCGCCCTCGCGGGGTCTAAGTCCTCCGAAAGTATGATAAACCTGACCGTGAACGCGGGAGCAGTCCGGGCCGAATCCTCGCGGCGTCTCGATTCTCGCTGTCATGGAGGCCATGGCCAAAGCACTATTGTAGTTCCTTATATTCTGTCGAAAATGTTTTGACTGCTCGTCTTGATCCGAATACAGGGACCGCAGTAGCGCAGGAAAATCTTGGAAGCGAGTCAATTGGACCTTGTTCGAAGCACAGCACTTGAGGTACGCACTTCGTCAGCGTGTGGTCTTCTCGGCAGCGGAATGGGCAGCTCCGCAGCCAGTGCAAACATCGTCCATCCCTCAAAAACTGTTAGGATTGGAAGCACGGTTGTGCGTCTCTCGAGCAATACCGAATATCCGTGCGAACTTCCCGCTCACCTCCGATGTCCATGCTAGTGCAATCGTCAACCTCCGAAGTTCCCTGAGTCTCGCGCAAAATGCGATCCTCCGCTCTAGGTGTCACAGTGAAATAGCAAGCCTCGTACCCTAAGAAATGTCCACTCCTTTCCTGATTTTCGATCACTGGAGCTCCGCAGGGAGAGAAATCCTCCATCCTCGGAATCTCGAGAAGGGTATTCTCCGTCTCTGGAGTACCGTGGGAAAAGCGATCCTCTATCCTCGTCGTCTCGCCAAGGGTTTCTCAACGCCTCTGGCGTCGGAGATCGAGACGACGTCTCCGAACTTTCTTCGGCATGATGATGACTTTTTGAAATGATTGACCCATAACTAGGGCTGTGCATTGTGCATACCGCATATTTTTATGCATACTGCATATTTCGTCGATTTCCGAATTTTCATGCATATTCTCATAATTCCTTCATATGAGCCCTCATAAGTTAGTTTTCTATCTCGAATTGAGAGTATATCGACTCCTCATCACGAGCCGGAGGGGAATCTGTCGAAAACACCGCAAATGCAGTACTTTCTGATGATGTTCGGACTCATAACGGGCCTCCCTCCGCTCCGACTGCCGGAGTTGGTGTGCGACGTGCTGTCGTCGACGCAGCCGTGCAACCTCTCACCTGTGATGTCGACTGACGCAAAACATTCCAGAGGAATCATTTGTGCACGTTGTGGCTTATCGTCGGATGATTGTCTTCTCATGAACCGAAAACCGCCAAAGTCCGCAGCAATCGTGATGTGAGTGTCACAGTCGGAATCCCTGTGATCTGGCAACTCACAGTGTACCATAATGTTTTGTCTGCTCAACCTCATCATACCTCAAGATGCCGAAAGTGAAGCCCTCCTATACCGATCTCATCCGTATCTTCGGAGCGCCTGCATTCTCAGCCGATAACGACCTCATGTTCTGCAAGCTGTGTTCAAAATCATTCCCAGATGCGCGGAAATTTACGATTGAGCAGCATATCAAGACAAAGAAGCACCGGGAAGCCCTGAGTCGTCAGGCTGAAGCGGTTCCCATGATCGAAACGCAGCAGCAGCTCCTGACTGAGATGATGAGCGGAGGTCCGAAAAATCAATTCAGCATGGATCTTTGCTCTGCATTCATGGCTGCGGACATTCCACTACATAAAGTTTCTCATCCTGTGTTGAAAAACTTTCTCGAGAAGTATACCGGAGTGAAAGTGCAGGACCGCTCTACGCTACAGCGATCGTACATGCCAGTGGTGTATAACGGCGTTGTCCGGAAAATCCGCGAATCAATTGGATCGTCTAAGATTTGGATCTCTATTGACGAAACTTCGGATAAAGCTGGCCGTAGCGTAGCCAACGTGGTTGTGGGTAAACTAGACAAGATGAGCTTCGGTCGAAGTTATCTTCTCGTATGCGAGGCCTTGGAGAAAACCAATGCCGCGGAGATTTCGCAATTGTTCGTGAAATCCCTGGAACTACTGTGGACAGACGGCGTTCTCTACGAGAACGTACTGGTCTTCGTGACCGACGCTGCTCGGTGCATGACCAAAGCTGCAGCCGGTTTGGAAGTGCTATTCCCTCGGTTGATACATGTTAACTGCGTGGCACACGGCCTGCATAGAGTGTCCGAACAGGTCCGCTTGCTTTTTCCGAAAGTAGATCGATTGATGGCGAGCATGAAGATGGTACTTTTGAAGAGTCCCTCCCGCATCTCCCTCTTCAAAGCTGGAGTTGACCTGCCTCTCCCACCGAAACCAATTGTAACTCGCTGGGGAACCGTGGCTGAGAGCGGTTGAATACTACGTAGAGAATTCCCAGCGTCTGAAGAGCTTCGGTTGTGACGAGCTCCATGAGGAGGATGCAGCCGCTATCGGAGAAGCTCAGCGTCTATTCGTCGACGCCTCTGTGCAGACTGGACTTGCTGCAATCGCATCGCATTTCTCCGGGATTCCGGACGCAGTCACAGCCCTCGAAGCGCACGGACTGCCCGTAGAGGAAGCTACGAGAGTGATCGAAAATGTTCGGGAGAGTCTCCAGACACTGCCGCGGGAACTCCAGCCCATATACCGTAAATTTGAGGAAGTTTTCGGCAAGAACACCGGTTTTGCTGAGTTGTGTCGTGTTCGCGATCTCCTCCGAGGACGGGCGAGCGAAGATGGCCCGGAGCTACCAGTCGAGGATCTGATATGCCTGAAGTTCGCGCCTCTAGTATCATGTGAAGTTGAGCGTACTTCCTCGCAGTATAGAGCGATACTGCGAGACAACAGGCACTCATTCCTTTTCGATAATCTAAAGAAATACATCGTGGTTGCGTGTAACAAGGAAATCGAATAAAAAAATCGTGCATATTTTCATGCATATTCGGCCCGATTTTTCATGCATACTGCATGCATATTTTCGATTTTTTGGTGCATATTTCGCACAGCCCTACCCATAACTTGTCTCAACTTATGACCGAATAATTCACCTATGAAACGCAGACCTTTGCTATATAGGGAAAAAAGTTCTTAAGTTACGACGATCTCACGACCGGGGCGCACTCCGACATGGAACGAAGCGCAACGAACGAAACTCGATTAAGACTCAAATTTAAACGGTTGAAATAGAAGTGAGCGCCAAGTTCAACTCGTGATCGACAACGACAAGAAATGGAAAGGAGAGCATACGAAGGCGTGATCAGCGAAATTCTCTAAGCTGGCTCAAGGCCGAAGCGACTACCCAATCATGAGCCACAGAGAAACTGTGGAATCC
>NW_003803422.1:37600-53381 GCF_000255335.2 Galendromus occidentalis
TTCGGCCTAGGGCCAAACCGAAGTTCGCGTAAAATTACGGAGAATTCGTTCGTTGAGAATGAGTGGAACACCCAAATGGATAATTTTGGCTCGCGTTTCGAGCGAGGCTGTTCGTCAAGTCCGATGCTCTTCGATTGTCTCCATGTCCATCCCACATCATTATAGTTTCGGAAAAGAGAAAGTGAAGGATAGCAACGCACGCACTGTTTCACGATCGAGTAGTGTCGGCTCTGAGCATTCAACAATCCAGAGGCTAGCGCTCAATTTCCCTACGACTTCACTGTGGCTTCTCTCTTCCCTCGGACGCATTGCTTAATCAGACCTTCACGGCTTCCCATTAATCTCGACTCATAATCTATCCCACAACACTTATAATAATCAGTGACGTGAAAATTTCGGAAATGCAAACTTGAGCAGCGCCGCCGGCAATCATTCACAAGCAACCTTCATTTTACCTCCCGATGCCTTCTTGAGATTTTTTCTCGGAAAACGGTTCGTCGCGCCGCCGGAGCTATCTGTAATTCTATGAGAGATATGAGTTCTTTGTGCAGGTGTCGAACTCATACACGATATGCTCCGAGAGAGAGCTGCGGACGCATCCATCTTAACGGCGTTTGTCGGCTAGTCTCGCCGGAGCACTCCGCTTTATCGAGAAGTCATAGCCGATGACATGGGTCATGATCACGTCTCGCAATCTGAATCGTATGTGCGGCAGATCAGATCCAAATGAAAAAAAAGGAGAGCCGTATCCACGATGTGTTCGAGTATACTATAAATTGAGGAGTGAATGATCATACCCGCGCGTCCAAGAAATCAAGCCCACGGAGTCTCGCTTCTCCTACTCTACGATTGCTCTTGACACGGCGAAGGCTGATGGCATTGACGAAGAGCTCCTCGGATTTCTGCCGAATGAACAGGAGCCGCCATCGGCCGCCCCCGCTGGCAATTGTGTCCACTACTTTCCACTGAAAGTCGAACTTCCCGTTTCGGGAATGAACGACATCAAGAACTTCGGTTTCGCCGAAAACCAAGTCGATTACGAGAATCCGCACTGTTATTATATTGGACTCAGGGAATCTCCCTTGGTTCCTTCACCATTCATTCCTGTCAGCGCGGCTTCGGAGAGGAGCGGCCGCCACTGTGGCGCACTGATTCCTGATTCCAATCGGTGAGGCTGTCAGAGAACAGCCGCGGCGGCGAACGCAGCTACGGGTCAAATAGATCCGCCTTGGAGCCTATATCTTTCCGCTCGCATAGAACTTGTGACACGGTTGAGAGCAATGTTCTTGCTGTGCAGCACTCAAGTTTGGAATCCATGACGAATTCTGTCTTCAAGCAAACACTGAGCGCTCCACATCGTGGGGGGAGATTCGGAACTTCGTCGGACTGGACCGCAGAAACAGAGATTGAGGTTTCGGAAAACTGCATAGTTCCACAACAGCGGGGCTCGACCTCATGCTACCACTCAAAGGCGCTACACAATCGAAGACCCGTCAATCATTGACCCAGCCTACCAGGGAGCCAGTGCAGTAGACCGTGAACGCCAAGCGCCATATGATCAATTTTGAATTTCTACTCCTCTTCGCGCGCTTCCGGTGCTCTCGGTGGGGGAGCTTTTGTGTGAAACGGGGGTGCGCAGAGAGTCGCGTACATGGATGCCGAGCTTAGTTCGTAGGTTTCCAACCTTGAGGCAGTTTTTCCGAGTCTTTTGACGCCGATTCCTGTTTGACAAAAAACTGTCATTTCCGTCACGCAAGGTATTCACCGATGGCCCCTCTAGAGCGCAATGACGTAGTTCTACGTCAAAAATTTCCATCCATCTAATGAGTCTAATGTGAGGCCGCCATTCTCTCTCTCGCTGTGGAGCGCTTCGTGCAGATGTCCTAGATCTCATAGAACGGCACAGCTCTCGTAGAATAGCTCGAATGGAAAAGGTCACATATACGTAGTAGCTGTCCCTTAGGAAGTGGGAACTACATAGTCGTTAGTCCTTAGGCAGCGGGATGGTGCCCTGGTCGTTAGTCATTAAGCAGCGGGATGGTGCTCGGCGAACTTCTTAGTGGAGAGAGTCAGTGGAGAGGGCCGTGACGAAGATCTCAGCTCGGACCGGAGAGGAAATTGGTGATTTTCCAGGATAAGGTTGTAATCAAACAACTGGAAAACTATATCTTTCACTCCCTGAGGCGGCTCCGCATATTTCCAGTGTAGTTTAGAGCCAAAGCGAGCAGGAATAGGCACCGATAATGGGTACGGCGAGTCGGGACCTTACTGTTTTATTATATGGCCATCTCCGTCTCGCTGTGGAGCGCTTCATGTAGATGTCCCCTAAGTCGGCGACAGTCCACTGCTCCGAAAACCCATTGCCCCAAAAACCTAATGCCTCGAACATCCAATGCCCCGAAAACCCGATGCTCCGAAAAAATGGGAGGAGCCTCGAATGCAGCGAAGCTTCTATGGGGAGAGAAGCTCTCGCGCGGTCAGTGGTAGTGGTGGAATTTGCATTGAGGGATCGAATGTTTTTGCATTTCCCGACGGGCAGGTGAACGATAACAACATGAGTTTGGGAGACGCATGCAGCAACTCCATCGTTATCACACGTTCGTTCCTTTGGTGCATCGTATGGTCTCGATAATTTCATGAAGGATGAATGTGGAAGTTCTGCAGTCGTCGTGGAACAATCCTCTGCTCCGTGTCAACGATTTCGTATACGAAGTTGACAACCGTAAACAGGATCGGAATCCGGATCGGAATCCGGATCGGAATCCGGATCGGAATCCGGATCGGAATCCGGATCGGAATCCGGATCGGAATCCGGATCGGAATCCGGATCGGATGCGCAAGGCTGCTTCTCTCCGTATAGAAGCTTCGCTGTGTTCGAGGCTCCTCCGATTTTTTCGGGGCATCGGGTTTTCGGGGCATTGGATGTTCGGGGCATTGGGTTTCTGGGGCAATGGGTTTTCGGGGCCATGGGTTTTTGGGGCAGTGGTTGCACACCCCTCGTCCCATCTTAAGTCCGGATCCTCGTCTCTCGAGAACCCCGCGCACATCTAACATCTCCCGCTTCGTATACGCATTCCAACCCGCTTTCTAGAATCATTAGAACCCCACATCTCAGAACTCGATAGAGACGGTGATCCTCAAGTATAGGTACTCTCCTAAGTCCCTTACTCTAGAAATAGGTACATAAGGACCTGTTAAACACAGAATAAAGGACTGTCCGCTATCCGGTATCCTACCCTCAATTCCTGTGCGTATTTCATCACTACTTCTCGTGCGGTCTAAACCCCTACTCTCAATCAGTGCCAGCTCCTGACTAGAGCACAAAGCTTGGAATCACAAATTCTGACAGTCGATACTTCAGACATTCGACTTCCCAACAGATACACAGGTGAGGAATTTTTCCCTGGAGATGCGGTCGATCCTGAAACCGCTCTCGCATAGCAACATGGGAGCACGCGCTCACTAGGTTCGAGAAGGCCGCGACTTGAGGCCCAATGCTCCTCCCTGAATATGCACAGGTCTCAAGTCGAGACTCGCTGTCAAGCGCTGACGGGCATCGAGTTCCGAAGACAGGGGAGCGTCGGCCGACGCCGACGTGTTGCTCCGATGTGTTCCGGAGTCCAATCGTGGGGGTGAATGCTCACTCAGGCGGAAGGCTCGTGGCGCGTGAATTCGAAGAAGAGGAGCATGACTTCCGATTAGCACGACTTCCGACTCATGTGTTTCGCGAATAAATTCGGACAGCTGACGGCTGATGCTCCATATAACCCTTTCCCGGTATGGGGGAACGAATCCTCCGGCGGAGATTAGATGTTTCGTGAAGTACCCCTCACTCCGAAGCAGAAATCGTGGGAGTAGTGTACTTGAGCTCTGCAGCTCGCCGGATTTCCACGGCCCAATCGCGAGGCGCCTCGGGAGTAAGTTCCGCGGTGGGCCCGCCGCGATCCGGAGTTATATTCTCTTCGTGCTCGAAGGCGTCTCCACGAAATTTTCCTAGCTCTGACGAGTGGTGGGATAGCTTCGCGAAACCATAGATCTAGACGGGACCTGTGCTTGAGATTGTGAGGAAGCACGCACTTTAAGTTTCGACATGAATGAAATCCATAAACAGAAGAATTTATCGGTCTCGATCAGAGTCTCGACCCAACTTGTCGTCTATCTTAATCTTCTGAAATTGATTGTTGCGAGACCCCCGCCTCTAGAAAATACGACTTTGAGCTCATCCTGCGGCATTCCAACCTGTCCGCTCCTCGCTCAGCTACACCGTGGTCATCCCCGTGAGGCCGTAGAGTGGCCAAGGCTGTCCACCGGCCCCGCCGGCGAACACTGCATCGTCTCAGGATGGTGGTCTCTCCCCATCTCATTGAGTGTCCGAGCTCGGTCAACGAATCTACCACTCAATGACTACGGAGAGGGTCGCTCACCTAATGGATGAGGAGCCAGAACCCATATTCGGTACCCTTCCCCCGATAAGCGGGTCTAACTGACGTTCATTGACGTATCCCCGCTTCGCTTTTGCTCCTCAATCTCTTTATGGAAGACTGCCGCTGTAATCAGTGTTTGGACGAGGCTTAAACCGGTACCGTCCCGGATGCCCGATTTTGACATGCCCGATTCCGACACGCCCGATCCTGCGAGGTTAGGGAAAAAAACGGGAAAATATGACCATGAGGCGACCTAAACCTTACCGGACTCGGGGCGAAACACGTAATTGGGTTAGGCCCTCGAGCCAGTGCTTGGCCTCGAGTGTGCACTCGTCCCAAAACCCGAACGGAATTTAGGGTAGCGAACTTTCGCAAATACCGAGCGATTGCGTCCGGCGTCAACGCATGATTGGAGCTTGGACGTAACCGAACGTTCCGATATCACGTCCACTCTCCACACTGTTTTGGATTGTTGAAATTGGGACGTTGTTGTTATCCACGCTGATATGACTCCGACTCAAGGACCATGATGTATGATGCACTTGAACCTCTGAAATTATGTGGTCTAGACCGTGCAGCTAGGATCGGGATGTTCGGTTTCATCGAAGATCTTTACATGGTCCATGAAAGAGCTCCGAGCCCGAGCGACCATGGAAACTCTTCCGACGGGAATCTGAAGTTCGAGAAGCCAATGAATCACGACACTGCGGATTCGACCTTGACCCCTCGCTGAGAATTTGCCGTCTTGATCACATCCCCCTCCCCACAAGCAAATCCATTGCCTCAGGCAAGACTCCGCGCGGTTCGAGACGAGCGGCGCGGTGGTACATCGCGGAATAAAATGCGGATTTTTTCAGGATGAGACCTTGTCTCCCACACGAGAATCAGGTGGGACTCCATCGCAGAGAACCCGATTATTCCCCGGGTGCTCGTGAGCACCGCTTGGATTTGGCGAGCTCCGCTTTGAATTCCCGGTTTCGGGGGAGCGCCATGTTGCAGCAGAGAAGGCTGTTCTGAAATCGTGGAGGAGAATCCTCCATGAGAAGTGCAGAGGAGAGTTCCGAAGACGGTGGGACCCATTTAAGGAAAACGATAAACGGGCTAGGATAACGGATTCGTTGGCCGCTAGTTCCGAGTAGGTGAGCATCCGCTTGTTCTGCCCCAGGTTTCTCCACACTGATCAACATGACTCGGAGAAAGTCAGTGTGCGCGCTAGAATCCTTCTCTGACAGATCTACAGCACTCCCTCTGCTCTGTCACATTCCCTGAAGCTAGTGTTCCTTGGCTCGGAGCACGAGAGATCGGATTCGCGATTTCTGTCAGATTTCGTCTCGGGCATTGATGCCGGTACCATGGTGGTCTCCGGTGATCCAGGAGGACAATCGTTTTGACGGGGACAGGGAGTTTTCTCGCCGGAGGCTCGCTGATAAATTGAAGCTCAGAGTTCTTATGACTTGCTCTCGAGGTTCCATACACTCCATTAGATTTGGAATGGGATCGCTACGAGACGTTTGGCAGCGCCCATGAGGTCGTTGGAGGCATCCTGGGCTTTTGACCAAGAGATTCTCCCAATTCTGTGTTCCACGCTGAGTCTTGCTGAATCGACTCATGCTCCGATGAGACAGGGCCTCTGGCATCGTGGATATGGACCTCTGAACATCCATAGGGGATGCATTCGGGAACAGGCACCAGAAGCCCGATGGGGACTTCTCTCCCCACAACATGTTCCGGATGAAAATATCAGAGGCATGGGGAATAATCAGGTTGCGTCGACGCTATTGACTTCTCTCCAGAATTCCCCGAATCCTATCGAGATGGGGTATCTCTACGTGATATGCACCTCGAAGCAATGCATACCGGTTGGTGCCTCACTCGATCCTTCACTACCACTCTCGATCTTCTCGGAAACTCTGAGTTTCGAAAGAAAGAGGTGGGGACATCATTTTCGAGAGTCAAATCGAAAATGAGGGTGGGTCCACCTTCACGTTTTTCTTCTAAGCCCAGCCGTTCTCCAGGGAGAGAATCGGAAAAAAAAGGGACGCTTCTTCTTCCTCCATAGGGAGAAATCGAGATTGAGACTTTTTCTCGTAGGCATCATCCCTGATTCAGTGGGCAATATTCTTTTCCGAGGGGAAATCGAAAAGCCAGGGGGGTCATCCATCGCCCTCCTTCCTCTGAACCTCACCGCTTCCACGGAAAAAAACCAATCTGGTTCGCTTCCGATATATACATTCGAAGTATAAGCAGGTACTCGGCCTTGATCCTCCTGGGTACATTTGCTCTATGGATCCGTCTTCGGAAGCAATGTGAATAAGAGTACCCGGGACGTTAAACCTTGGCTGTGTGGATCAGCCTGAAAAAGTTTTTTGGTTCGCTTCCGATGCCGACGGGAGCAGTATGGATCAGAGACTGGAACAGCGATGAGGAGCTGCAGAGAGAGAATAGGAATCTCCGTGCCCAATGACACAATGGCCGACGACAATCGACTGTTCTCCTCCAACCTTCAAATTCTCCATATATTTTTGTCATAATCGGTCCATGGAACGCGTCCGCGACAGGGGTACAGCGACGCAATAGTAGCGCCTGCATGCGATATTTGAGTGGCGAGTGACGATCTTGTAAGCCTCATCATATCAGAGTCTTGTAATCTTATATCTTTAGACGAACACTATCTTACAGATAACGCCGGCATCATTATACGGCATCACCCTCGCCTCACGGCCGCATGCAATTCGAGAAGTCTGCTTGCCCCACGGAGCCCAGGCCAGGATCATTGCCATCGAGGACGCGAGTGGCCCTGCCTCGGGAAAAACTCCGGCTGACTTGAGCTGCAATTATGAACGGGAATCTGCACAGCGATATCGTGTGTATCTTAGATGCTGGTGCTCAATATGGGAAAGTTATCGATAGACGAGTTCGCGAACTCAACGTCGAATCCGCCATCATTCCGTTGAGCACCACCGCCAAAGAGATAGTCGCCGCCAAGTACAAAGGTATTTCCCAGATTTTAACCTGACGTGTCATCACTAATTATAACTAATCGCATCAGTTATAGTTCATAAGTTGTAACGTTACAAAGGATAAGAAACGTACCATGCTTCTGTCAATCGAGATTTTTCCGGGAAGATCTCTAGATGTTTTTCCCTCGGTCATCTCAGTTTTTTTCTTTCCTCGATTTCAGGCATCATCATTTCTGGGGGTCCGGGTTCTGTTTATGCACCGGACGCTCCTACGCACGATCCCGAGATCTTCAAATGCGGCATACCTGTTCTCGGCATCTGCTATGGAATGCAGCTCATCAACAAGGAGTTCGGAGGATCCGTAGCCCGCAAGGACAACAGAGAAGACGGCCAGTTCACCATCAACATAGACAATTCTTCTGCCATCTTCAAGGGTAGGCTAACATGTTTCTCTGCACAAGATCTTAATCTCTTATCTCCGCTTCGATTGCAATCGGCCTTGGTCGAACAGGTCATCATCCTATTGTTATTTGTCCCCCGACTCGTATCGTACGCTGACGGGTAATCGCGACGCCGCCAGAACGGCGTTAGACAGGCGGACTGTCTCTCCGAGCGGATATGCTGCCTAACCGTCCGGGACGACCCGACGGAGTATCGGTTTCCTATTGTGGACTCGTAAAGAGAATATCGACGTCTAATTGCTCACGTGCCTCCGGATTCGTCCGGACTCGGAATTCCAACCGACCAATGTCTTTTTTCCCACTCAGGGCTGGAAGCGAAGCAAGAAGCTCTACTGACGCACGGGGATTCGGTGGCGAAAGCCGCGGACGGTTATGCGGTCACAGCCACGTCGGGAGATACCGTAGCCGCCATCGCATCCGAATCGAAACGAATATTTGGAGTCCAATTCCATCCCGAAGTGGATCTCACACCGAAGGGCAAAGAAATTTTCCGCAATTTCTTATTCGATGTGTGCGGATGCACGGGATCCTTCACTCTCCAGAGCAGAGAAGTGGAATGCATCGAGTACATTCGGAAAACAGTCGGCTCCTCGAAAGTTCTCAATCTCGTATCGGGCGGCGTAGATTCCACGGTTTGCGCGGCGCTCATGCGGCGAGCCCTACCTGAATCGCAGGTGATCGCTCTGCACATCGATAACGGCTTCATGCGCAAGGACGAGAGTTTCCAGGTTGCGGAATCCTTGGAGAAGATTGGACTGAAGCTCAAGGTCATCGACGCCTCTCAAAGGTTCTATAATGGAACAACCGAGTTGCCCTGCGATCGGTCCGATCCCAGCAAGGGTAAACGACGGACGAAGGTGTTGACTCAGACCGTCGCACCCGAAGAAAAGCGAATGATCATTGGAGACACATTCATGAAGGTCGCCGACGAGGTGGTCGCGGAATTGGAACTCAATCCAGAAGACGTATTTTTGGGCCAGGGCACGCTGAGACCGGACCTGATCGAGAGCGCGAGCGCTCTGGCGTCCGGTTTCGCGGACGCTATCAAGACCCACCACAACGATACCGAGCTGGTTCGTATGCTCCGCGAGAAGGGACGAGTCGTGGAACCTTTGAAAGATTTCCACAAAGACGAAGTCCGGGCCCTCGGCCGAGACCTGGACCTGCCCGAAGAGCTGCTCATGCGCCACCCGTTCCCGGTCCCGGTCTGGCTGTTCGTGTCATCTGCGCCGAGGAACCTACATGGAGAAAGATTTCAGCGAGACTCAAGTGCTGTGTAAAGTCATTTGCGACTTCGCGCATGCGTCCCAAAAGAAACATTCTCTTCTGCACAGAGTGGAAAACGCATGCACCAAAGACGAATTGGCTTTCCTCACTGAAATGTCGCTGAAACTCAAGGTGACGCCGACACTGCTGCCTATCAAAAGCGTTGGGGTCCAGGGCGACAAGCGCACCTACAGTTACGTGCTCGGACTGTCCACGTTAGACGGCAGAGTTCCCGAAGACTGGTCGATGCTGATGAAGTTCGCCAAGCTCTTGCCGAAAATCTGCCACAACATCAATCGAATCGTGTTCATCTTCGGCGAACCGATCATACAGCCCGTGCTGGACATCACTCCAACCTTCCTCACACCCAACGTCTTGCAAGTGCTGAAACGAGCCGATCATGTCGCCCAGAACACGTTGCGGAAGCACGGGGTCACCAAGAAACTTTCCCAGATGCCTGTCATTATAGTTCCCATTCATTTCAACTGTGATCCTCGTCAGACTTCGTGCCAGAGGTCGATCGTCGTACGAACCTTCATCACTGAGGACTTCATGACTGGCGTGCCTGCGCAGCCCAACAAGCACTTACCATTGGAGGTAGATATCCCCGTATCGAGCATTCATTCCATGACCATATGTCCACAGTAATGATGAATTTTCATTCTTATCCTCTCAATCCACTCCTCCCGCCGATTGTTGACATCACTTGTCTCCTCCGCAGGTCATTTTAGACATGGTCGAGCAAATTCAGAACGTGAGCGGTGTCTCCCGCGTGATGTACGATCTAACTCCGAAGCCTCCCGGTACCACTGAGTGGGAATGAATTCCGCACGAAAGCGACAGCGGTGGTATCAGTGAGGATCTTCTCAGGAAAGGATCTCAAAATCAGCCCTCGATCGACCCGCGACGTCGGAGTAGGCACCGTCCAGGCGAAATCAGCGAGGGATTTTGAAATCCCAACGGCCGTCCTGTGCTTTGTCTCTATCACGCGTCGTGGCCGCATTCCGTTCCAGGAAGTTTTCGGAAAAAAGATGCCCTTTTGTGAAACTTATCATTTTATGCTAAGTCTAGATGTTCTTAGTTCGGTAGACATGAGGGTGATTGCGGGGGATCCGTCGCCTGTTCGATGGTTTCGTCCTTCGGACCGAAAAAAAAAAAAAAAACTACCCTCCGTTGGAAATTCGATGCAATTCCTTCATTGTGATGCACGTACGTTTCGAAACCAAAGTATCCGTCTTGAGTGCATCCCCCACAGGTATTTTGAGCGGAGCTCATTATCGATCAAATATACATGAAGCTTGAATGAAAATGTTGTGCGAATGTTGCCTGGTATTTAAGTATTTGATTTTATCTTCTTCTAAACATATAAAAAGAAATGTGCGTATGTCTGTCATGGTCGCATACATTTCCGTACGTCGCGTTCGGTAGGTCTGATTCGATCGGGATCGAAGACGTGTCGCATAGGGGAAGGATATCAGCACATCGAGTTTCATAAGGATGGAACGATTGCCATTATTTCCTCTTTTTTGATGATATTGGCGGACATTGTCGACGATAACGATGTTCAGTATCTTTGATCATGATAGCTCCCATTTTGATGCGACGATAACGAAGTCGAGTCTGTCGACGACAACGATGTTCAGTATCTTTAGCAACGATTCCCATTTTGAGGCGACGATAACGAAGTCGAGGTTGTTGTCGTCGGTCGCGAGGTGCGAGAGTATGCCTCCCAAACGGAGCTCACCGATGATACCGACTGAACTTCCGGTCGAGTTCAAGCGACTGCAATTCCCGGTGCGATTAGCCTTCGCGATGACGATAAACAAAGCTCAAGGGCAAACATCAGGTGTTTGCGGGTCGGAATTAATGAACCCATGTTTTTCCCGTGGTCAACTCTACGTAGCTTGCTCAAGAGTCGGTAAGCCATCGAATCTATTCGTCCATACCCCAGATGGCAAAGCTAAGAATATCGTCTATCCCGGCGTTCTATGTAGAATGATATGATGACACAAGGATGAGCTTCAAGAATTGTTGTTAAGTAATTAATGTATCAGAATAAGTACTGAAAAATAAGCAGACCAATAAAGATTTCTAAATTGTGATTGGAATGTAATCATTAAATGGTAGTCAATGACCCACAGCACATCACACATTTCCGTACGTCGCGTTCGGTAGGTCTGATTCGATCGGGATCGAAGACGTGTCGCATAGGGGAAGGATATCAGCACATCGAGTTTCATAAGGATGGAACGATTGCCATTATTTCCTCTTTTTTGTTGATATTGGCGGACATTGTCGACGATAACGATGTTCAGTATCTTTGATCATGATAGCTCCCATTTTGATGCGACGATAACGAAGTCGAGTCTGTCGACGACAACGATGTTCAGTATCTTTAGCAACGATTCCCATTTTGAGGCGACGATAACGAAGTCGAGGTTGTTGTCGTCGGTCGCGAGGTGCGAGAGTATGCCTCCCAAACGGAGCTCACTGGGACGCTTGAGTCGCAACGCTCCTTGATGGCGGGCGAACAGCTCATTCAGCATTGAAGTTGCCACTTGATCTGCATCTGAATGAAGTCCCTATTTGTAAAGTCACTAAGAAATCCAGGATGGGGAAAATGCTCCAAATCTGTGAGCTGATCATATGGGACGAATGTACGAATGCCCACAGAGAGGCTCTAGAAGCTCTTGACAGGTTGTTGACAGATTTACGGAATAACGAGAATCTTTTTGGTGGGGCTCTCATTCTACTTTCGGGCGATTTTCGACAAACGCTACCGGTCATTCCGCGTGCGACACCTGCTGATGAAATAGGCGCCTGTTCAAAAGCGTCGAAACTTTTGCGCCACGTAAAGATGTTATACTTGAAAATTAACATGCGAGTCCTCAGAGATAATGATACATCCGCCAGCACATTCGCCAATCAATTGTTGGACATAGGATGTGGGAAAATGCAAGCGAACGGAGACACTCAGACCGTGACCCTCCCGAAGAATTTCTGCACTCTGACAGCGAGCCAAGAGGAACTGATCCAGAATGTTTTTCCGAATATCACAGAGAATCACCGAGATCACAAATGGTTGAGCACCCGGGCCGTACTGGCACCAACGAACAATGACGTAAATACGATCAATTCATCTATTCTAAATGAGATATCAGGAAACGAGAAGACCTACACATCGATTGACATCATGTTGAATCAAGAGGAGGCCGTGAATCATCCAATTGAATTTTTAAATTCTCTCGATATACCGGGCCTGCCGCCGCACGAATTGACCTTGAAAATTGGCGTGCCAATCATCCTTCTTCGAAACATTAACTCACTTATGCTATGTAATGGTATTAGACTTGCGGTAAGAGCTCTATCAAACAACGTTATTGAAGCAGTCATTATGAACGGAAAAGAGGGAAAAATCGTTCTCTTGCCTCGAATACCGATGATACCGACTGAACTTCCGGTCGAGTTCAAGCGACTGCAATTCCCGGTGCGATTAGCCTTCGCGATGACGATAAACAAAGCTCAAGGGCAAACATCAGGTGTTTGCGGGTCGGAATTAATGAACCCATGTTTTTCCCGTGGTCAACTCTACGTAGCTTGCTCAAGAGTCGGTAAGCCATCGAATCTATTCGTCCATACCCCAGATGGCAAAGCTAAGAATATCGTCTATCCCGGCGTTCTATGTAGAATGATATGATGACACAAGGATGAGCTTCAAGAATTGTTGTTAAGTAATCAATGTATCAGAATAAGTACTGAAAAATAAGCAGACCAATAAAGATTTCTAAATTGTGATTGGAATGTGTTATGGATCCCCCTGTGCCGTTACGGACCCCTCTGAGTTCGGAAAAGAATTCTAGTCCGATCGCACAATGTCACAATTTATTGGTTATCTTACTCACGGAGATCGCCCGCCTCGTGCGCGGCGTCTCTTCTACGCACTGACTCTTCCGTAGATGCACATGTTGGTCTGACTGAATCTATGTGCGCGCGACGTTTTGCGACGTGCGCGCAACCCTACAAGCGGCCCGAAGCCGGAGACCCGAAATACCTACTGCCTTCCCTAACATTCGGACATCCTGACATACGCGACGACCTCGTCGCCGATTGGAGCTATTCTAGCGTCGAGAGTTATGTAAAAGAACAGTTGGAAGTCTATCCGGATGGGTCGAAGATAACTCTGGGTCTGGGAGTTCTCGCGGAGCGTCGGAGCATCGGCTGGGTTGATGCTTGATTCCGAAGGGCGTCCTCGCGGTTGGTTGGTCGGTCATCGTTGACTGGCGGATTTGCGTCGTGGCCAAGAGTGTCAGGGTCTTGTGGCGGTTGAGAATCGGGGGCGGGATCTGTAATAGTCTCGGAGATCGTTAGTAACTCATCTGGGCCCTTAAGAGTGTCGCTAACTCCAGATTCCAAACCAATCGCTGCATCTACATCATTGACGTTGGGTAGGAACGGCGAATCATCATTTGCTGTGCTCGTGTTATGACCGAAAAGACGAAGTTGGCTAATGTGAGCCGCGGTACTGTATTTCTGGCGGGGATCGAGTGAGATAATGACGTAGACATCTTTGTCCAGAGCCCGCGTCACGACCATAGGGCCACGGAAGAGCGAGTCCAATTTTCTTGAGGTCCCGTCGGCGGCACGCGGTGGCGCAGCGAACCAAACGATGTCCCCTGGATTTAGCCTCTCGGCGATTCTATGCCGGCGATCGTAGTATTTTTTTGCCTCCTCAAAAGATTTTCTTAGGCGGTCTTTCGCCTGTGCTCGAACTCGCTCAGGGTTTTCTCGGGTCATAGCCGTAGGATGCACGAGCAAGCTCAGATGTCTGTCGGTGATTTCCGGATTGAACCCACACAGCATGCGGATCGGAGTTTCTCCGGTAGCGGCATTGATCGACGTGTTTAGCAGCAGCTGAACTCGTTTTAGGTATACGTCCCAGTTTCCGGTTCTTCTTGAGTGGAGCATTTTCGCCAGTAGCGGAGTCACGATGCCGTTGACGCGTTCAACCTGTCCATTCCCGGAAGCGCGCCGCGGGCAAACTAGTCGGTGCTTAATGCCCCGATCGGTCGGTGAAGCTCTGGAACGTTTTCGACGTGAAACACGAACCACGGTCCGTTGTTAGTTGCGCCGGAATACCCCAGTCGGATGTGAATTTTTCTAAACGCTGAGACAGTCTCCTTGGCTGACGTATCGCGGACCGCCTCGAGGTATACGAACTTGGTTAGCCGGTCCACCATGCTAAAATGTGAGTGCGTTGAGAGAAGGTTGTCGGGTAAGGACCCACGTGATCTGCGTGTACTGCTTCAAAGGGCTGATCGGGTATCCGGATCTCTTGCAACACTCCGGCCTGTTTCCCGCTGTTCCTCCTGTGCGAAAGGCAGGCGATGCATCGATGGATATGGTCTCGCACGTACCTCCTGAGTCGGGGGAACCACCATTTCTCCAGTATCGCCTCACAGGTGCGCTGCACTCCGAAGTGACCGCGCAGATCGTGGGCTCGAATCACGGTCGCCTTCCTCTGGCTTTCTGGAATGACGAAAAGGCTGGCGCTCGGCAAGCGCTTGTACAAGAAGCCCTGGTAGATTTCGAACGACTCCACTAATCTGTTTTCCGAGGGCGATCTCTCTTCGGCGGTTCTTCCAAGAATTTCGATTTTTCTTCTAATGGACGAGTCTTCATACTGGACCGCTCGTAACTCGTCGTCGTAGATGATAGGGATCCCGATCGGCCTCGCCGCGGATTCTTCCCCGGCCATCCACTCCTCCAGGAAGCCGTCGAACTCCGTTTCGCCCGTTTCGGTAACACCACAATAGATTTTCTCGATACCAACCGGCGGTTGTCCCACGGGGTTTCTGGACAGTGCGTCGACGTGAGTCATTCGGGTCCCAGCCCGGTGCTCCACGCGGAACTGAAAGTCTTGAATAAGAGCAAGCCAGCGAGCCATTTGAGGGTTCCGCGTTGACCTTGTATTGATGCTCAGGAGAGCCTGACAATCCGTGACGAGTTTGAACTGTCGGCCGATGAGAAACGGTCGAAGCTTCTCCAACGCGAAGGTTATAGCCAGAAGCTCCAATCTGGATGAGTGATACGACGACTCGGTGACACTGCATTTTCGGGAAACGCATCGAACCAGATGCAGACGGTCCTCAGCGTCCGGCTGCAGCAGCATAGCGGCCAGTCCCACGGATGACGCATCCGTGTGAAGCTCGATTCGCGAGCTCGGGCAGAAGAGCCTCAGTACGGGCGGCGACCGCATGATGGATTTCAATTCCTCGAAGGCTGAATTTTGCTGTTCCTCCCACGAGAACTTGCATTTAGTCGACGTTAAGGCGCTGAGGGGAGCCGCTATGGCCGCATACTTGGGAATGAACCTCCGAAAGAAGCCACAAAGGCCCAAGAACTGTCTGACCTGAGTAGCGGAACTCGGCGTGGGGTATTCGGAGATGGCCTCGATCTTATCTTTCGTCGGTGACACTCCTCCGTTTTTGATAAGGAGGCCCATGAAGACGACCTCCTCGAACCCAAATCGGCACTTCTCCGGGTTTAGGGTGAGCTTGGCAGTCCTGATCCTCGAGAAGACCTCCCTTAGGACCGGCAACAGCGCATCGAAGTCCCTCCCCTTGACCAGGACATCGTCGAAGAAATAGAAGCAGGAGCGCTCGCGGCGGAG
>NW_003803423.1:0-1000 GCF_000255335.2 Galendromus occidentalis
GGTCGACCTCCCCGGTCCCCCATCTCTCATCTCTTCAAAACACACTCTGTATTAAGTGCTCACAATCTCTACATTTACCGTGTTTCCTGCCTTGCATTCCTGTGGGTCCGACGCCCCCATCTCTTCCCTCTATCTTTCCTCCCCTCTCCCAAAATATCAGAATCTGGCAGAGCTGCGAGAATGTATATTATTAAACAACCGTCCGTTTGCTCTCAATTTTCTCTCACATCTCCCTCGTATCAACTGGGTGAGGTCTGGAACGGGCTCCCATATGATGTTAGGGCTTCGGTTAGCTCCCCATTGTTCAAGCGTAAACTCAGAATTTATCTACTCTCGTTATAAGCATTGTTTCCTATAATATGCGGCCCAGGCCTGCGGGACTGCCTCATGAATCTATCATGTGCCAGTCTCACCCCAATTCCGGTAAATAAATGAATGAATGAATGAATGAAACGTCTTACTAAGTTTATGTAACTTTATGTAAGATCCATATGCTAAGTAAGCTTAGTATAGCTTAACAAGCTTAATGACCATTAGAAAAATCTTTCCTACGCGTAAACTTTATCTATAGAGCCTAGCCTTGGAAAACTCTTACGTAGCCAATGTAACATTAGTAAGCTTGCGAAGTCTGGTAAGCCGTGTGAAAGCATAGAGACGATTGTGTATAGCGAGTATGTTCTGAGCAGCCTTAGTCAAACGAGTGACCACAACCGTGTGGAGTAGGGGGCGCGTAGTGCCCCCTAGGGTTCGGCGGAAGAAACGGGTATGCTCATGCGAGCATCATGTTCTGGTAATATACCCTTCGGATATCATACGAGGGTCATGTGTTCCATATCAAGAATATGATCAGAAACGGATATGCTCATGAAAGCGTCATGTTCGGTAAAGATATCCTTAAGATATCATATGAGGGTCTTGTGTTCATGAGCCTAAGTCAAATGACCGACCACAGCTTCGGTTCGTTTCACTTCGTTTGCTTATTAAGGTCAGTATAGTTTAG
>NW_003803424.1:0-1195 GCF_000255335.2 Galendromus occidentalis
TCAAAGAAACGCAGCAGACGCTCCAACAAGCACACATAACCACTTCGGAATATGTACT
Source organism: Galendromus occidentalis (assembly GCF_000255335.2). Classification (NCBI taxonomy): domain Eukaryota; kingdom Metazoa; phylum Arthropoda; class Arachnida; order Mesostigmata; family Phytoseiidae; genus Galendromus; species Galendromus occidentalis. The sequence goes on from NW_003803424.1 coordinate 59, forward strand.
GCCATTCAGTCAATTCCTCCCGTCGGAGCCCTGTACCGGCGCTCTTTTCAACAGGGTGGAGAGAGCCAGTACAGGTACGAGCACGCGTGGTGCTCGACTTCGGAGCCTTGCTGATTGGAAACAACGAAGTCGGTACGAATCACGAATCATCGGTGTACTGTCGAAAAGCGGATGAGTCATGCCTTAACTTTTATGGGGAAAACCTCCCTCGATTCAGTTCCGATGTATTCCCGAAATTCCAGGACTACCTGAACAAGTGTACCGGAGCTCATAGCTGACAACGAACGAACAGACACCCATTCATTTTTATGTATAGAGAAGATGGCGCGCGGTATTCGCATTGTGTTCCCCCAGGGCCCATCTTCCAGCCTCCCGTTGTAGGATTTCGAGTACCCGCCGCAGTTCCGCGGACATCGTGGTTACCGAGTCGGCATATGTCAATCCTGGTAACGCCGGCACCGTGCTCTTTCACTGGATCTTACAATTAGTCACCTCAAACCTGTTGAATCTCCAGAGTGATTTGGCGTGCATCTGTCGCACTTTTTCTGCTTCCGATTCCCAGATCTTCTCTTCCTCCTCCAGGTAGTTTTTCCCATCACACAGAATGATGCCCAAGTATTTGTAGGAATTAAGAGTAGGTAGCGCCCGGTTTTAGACTTCGAATTCCTTTTCTGAGTCTCTACATGGCGCATATTCTATAATGTCACTCTTGCTCGGATTGAATTGGAGATTCATCTGGTCCCCAAAATTCTATACTACCTCTAGTAATTTGACCATGCCTTTTCGGGTCTATGAGATCAGTACCAAGTCGTCAGCGAATAATAATCCACGAATCGAGAAATGTCTTTCTCGCTCAGAGTCAAACAATTTTTTTTTTGCAGTCTGACCTTAAATCCGATTCCTGTTTACTGGAGCTTCGATTCGAGCTCTGATAGGTACAGGATGTATAGAATGGGAGATGGGACTCAACGGGCAACCCTGTCGGAGTCCCATCTCCGTTCGTATAGTTTTAGATTCGTGGCCATTAAAATGGAGTTATTGCGAACGCCCTCCGAGACGTAACCTCGACCCGATTAACGACACTTGATTTGAGTGGGTACTGGATACCAAAGTTTTTCCTGGAGCTGATGGACGGCG
>NW_003803424.1:1215-2245 GCF_000255335.2 Galendromus occidentalis
GTGTCTATCGCCGCGCCGCCGCAGCGCCCGAGGACGCCGTGACGTGCAGGTGTCCGACGTTTCCATATCAGCTCCGACAAGTTATACCTAAACATATGCTTATTCGCCACACTCCCGGCCAAATTCCTGCCGACTCTATGAAACAATAATTTTCCGGGGATACCCCGGTACACTCTGTTGAGCACATCTGAAGACATTCCATACGCGTTACCTTGATGCAGACGGAAAGGAATTTGAGAAGTAGCGAGACTGGATCTCCAGACAAAAGCGCGGTAGATGAATTTGAGACCTGGCCTCGAAAACTGTTAGAAAATTGATATGTGCGATGTGCGCGGCCCGATGTCCCATTAGTCGGCTCATACTTTCTCAGGATCGAGCCTGTAACTCCGAATCCATTCCACCGTCGCGTCACTCGTCTCCGAGACCCCTTTGGTGTGGTAGACCCTCTAACTCGCTAAGTTACACTCTCGCTAAGCTGTTGTGCTCGTCTTGGAATGCCGTACACGGACTTCGACCGCAGCCCCCTCGGGCTCTTCGTTCGTTCCCTCTTCCTGTACGGAATTTTCCAGGCGTTACTTTAGAGTTACCGGCCGAATTCAACAGACACGAAACGTACGCCGAGCTCGGTCCGCGCGCGAGTGATAGACGTCTTTATTGTTTTCCTCCGAATGCTATCGGTTCCCGCTAGGCGGCGCTATCTCGATCTCCATCTACGGATTCTACATTCTCCCCTCCATCGGAACTCGAATCGAAGTCACTATCTACAAGGAGTCGTTTACATTCGGTTCCGCTCCCCAGACTGCTGTCGCTCACTCTAGACCTTTTCAGTCCCCTGGGCGAGAAGCCGCCGTCCTCGTCATTCACGTCCATCCATTCCTCCGAAGTGTCGGACCCGAGATCCGCTCTCCTGAGCGACATGGGTGGACTCGGCGAGAGAGGCGATTGGACGTTTGTTCCCGCTTTTGATGATTTCGGCGTGCTTGTCTTCCCTCCCTCTCCCTGGGAGTGTTCTCCGACGGTGGACGAGTCG
>NW_003803424.1:2265-7449 GCF_000255335.2 Galendromus occidentalis
GCGTCCGAAATCTCACCACCACGTGCGGTCAGGTAGAATCCAAACGACTCAATCCACTCGTCGAACGGAATACTAGGTTCCCCTGGCAGTGGTAAGAAGGGTGGCGGCGGAGGAACATTCATAGCCATCTTGATTTCACACAGCTTCGTCAACCGACTGCGCCAATTTAGAGTTACCGGCCGAATTCAACAGACACGAAACGTACGCCGAGCTCGGTCCGCGCGCGAGTGATAGACGTCTTTATTGTTTTCCTCCGAATGCTATCGGTTCCCGCTAGGCGGCGCTATCTCGATCTCCATCTACGGATTCTACAGTTACCTATGGTGTGGTGTGGAATGGCATGACGTTCGAGGAACGCGGACCTTATGTAAAGCGCCGACGGATCGCTCGAGCCCAACGAACCCGAGACCCGGTCCCCTCGCTACTCACGAGACTTCAATCATCCGTGTCCACCAGATGCTCGTCAACCGACGCCCCGCAGGACAAGCCCCGCCACACTCCGCCACTATCTCGAGGGCAGCCCTCACCCGCCGCCTCCTGACCGCCTCATTCCAACGACGCCGTGGGATTCCCGCTCAAGTGAAACAGTCCGACACCCCCGACAACGCGACATACGCCGCTCCCGCGCTCTTGCCGCCAGCGTCGCCTCCATGAGACGAACGTCGCCGGAAACCGGAACCAGTCGCCCGCGATTCCAAGACGCACTCTGCGACCCCGAGTATGGAGCCGAACAATGCTCAGCTCGTGCCCCGCTGCAAGCCGAAACAGCCCGCCTCCGAGACAACGAAGAAGCTCGACTCCGCCAAGGCATGCGCGCCGCTCTCCTCGCCATGTATCCCGTCGCCCGCGACCCACCTGAAGACCCCGGCTTTCCTGATTGTGACCTCCGATTCTGAGACGGTTCCAGAGATTCGGAGTCTGTCTGTTATTCGGCCCGGCCGCCTCCTTATATGAACATGTCTTACGCGTATTAATAAATATATTTCGTCAGTCTGGTCGACCCACGGAGTGGGAAGACTTGACTAATTCCATGAGAAGGGTGGAATCCTTCACCGAGGGCAGATAGCGATTGTGATCCGGCAGAGCGAGTAGGCGGTCTTTAGCAGAAAAGAAGCAGACGATCGGTCGTCGGCTCTTCACTAGTTGGATGAAGCGCGGCGAAGTAGCTAAGTTAGAGCGCTGCCCCTTGAGAGATTTACCTGTGAGGGTAACGGGGGGAAGAAACCTGGCTGTGACGGCTTTCTTTTTTTATGAGGATGCGGGTGACTGGCCGTGTTTGTTGCTCGTCGTTAAAACGTAACATTCATATATCAGGCTACATGTGGTATTTTCGTGTTGCAGCTTATCACATACTGCATCACGTATCATAAAGTATGAACATATCACGTCGACATATGTGTTTGTTGCGGGGATTTCTTCCGCGAGATCGAGTAAGTTGTTCTGCTTAGAACAATCAGATTGAGTGACGACTGTGTCCTCGTCTGATATGGAATGAGGCACGAAATATGGAATAGGTGTGTGAGGGTCGCGCTGTGTAAGGTTCCGGAGCCGTGCAGAGTTACGCCTATGTACGGGCGGGTCCTGCGAGAGACAATGCGGTTTAGCAGGCAGTTTAGACTGATTCAGTAGCATTGACAGGTAATGGTTTTTTTAAGGGGGAGCCCTCGGTGAAGGATTCCACCCTTCTCATGGAATTACAGTCAAGTCTTCCCACTCCGATGGTCGACTAGACTGACGAATTCCATTTCGTCGGGCTCCATCGTTCACCGAGGGCAGATAGCGATTTTAACGTTGTGGATTGAGCACGGCGGAGGACAGGGCCGAGGGCAACGGAGGCCGGAAATAATGGTTGTAAAATGTCGAAGCTCTGGTCCACTGAGCGGTCTGTAATATGTCCGACAGCTGAACCCCGCGGAGATGCGCCGCGGTGGTCGACGCGGCTCGAGTGGAGTGAGCGGTTTGAATGTGAGTGTCTATGCCGGCGGCGCTCAGAATGGACTTGACCCAACGCGCAAGGGTGTCCTTGGAAGCCGGGCGGAGAGGTTTCCCGGAAGTGAGAAACAGAGATCCAGGTTTTCCGCGATGTGTTTCCGTGAGCGCAGTGTATCGTGATAGCGCCGCTATGGGACAACGGAGATCATTGAGCGGAAACGCTTTGATGATGATCGAGGGTGAGTGGTTGCCGTGTCGGCTTGTCTTGGTGAGTCCGCGACCGAGAGCAAATTCCCACTCGTACGGATTACGAGTGAGCGGCGGGTATCTAATGTCGGCGATCTCGCTTATGCGGGTGGCCGACGTGAGCAGATGAAGGAGGAGTGAGCGGCAGGCAGCGTGAGACATGTTACCGATTGGAGACTGCCGCAGAAGGCGAAAGCGCCGCTGCGGCGGTCGCCGGTCGATGAGTAGATCATTGAACTCGAACGGGCTCCCGGAGAAGACCGGAAGGGCACTTCTGGAGTGCTACAAATGTATCTATGTTGTCAGTCCAGAAATAGGTATCAGAGTGCTGAGAGTGATAAATAAACATCAGTGGCACGTGGGGGCACATCTGGACGTCTGCCGGGGTGTGCGCAAGCGTACCCTGACAAGACAGTCTGTCGTTAGCAGGCAACGAGGCAGGTCGTAATCTCCCACGTTGCATCTGCATCCGGATCGAGGTCCGGTGTCTATTGAAATATCTAAATCCAAGGTGTTCCCAAAGGTGCTGCGGCTTGCTCACTATCATATTCTTGGGGAATCTCCGCGGAGGATATTTAACAAGACATCGGCAAAGAGTCGGAAGCTCCCCACGCATCGATGTGAGCTAATACCTGCTCAGCGTTCCAAACTGGCGCACGCGGTTTTGTGGGAGGTCTCACGTTGAATATGCCGCGCATAAGACGACACACCGTAGGATGAGCTCCCACTCTGAACGAATCGATGGGGAAAAGATAGAACGACAGGCAGGACCGAAAAGAGCTTACCGAAGAGTATGAATATCTGCGAGTGGCTATATCGGCGAGGAAATTGCAAAGGGTACAGCTGGGTAAGGGGGCGTTTTCGGCCACGACTCCGATTTTCGAAATGGATCGCGTGGCGTCATGTCCCACTCTTTAGGAGCATATTGACGCACTCAGATCATCCCAATCGCTTTTCAAGTCCGAATGGTATGCGAAAGAAAAATTGAAGTGTGTTCGGACCCCTGAAAACACCTGAAATCTTTGAACGGTCATTGCTCGAGAACGGGATGAGCTAGAGACTCGCGCTTGGTGGCGTTCGAAAGCTGGGAACAAGAGCTACAAAACCATGCCCCAATCACCCTCCTTAGATAATTTCTCCATGAGATACAGATCGATTTTAGTCTGGAAAAATCACTTTTTCATGATTTTCCCGGAAAAAAATGTGATTACCAAGCTGGAATCGCTTGGGACAAGTTTTTTTAAGACCCTCGCGTTCCTGCGAATGCGATTGCACCGGTTTGGTGTTCTCCTTTTTTGGTATTGTGTCCTTTCCGAGCGTTTTCCATTAATAACCCTCGATTTGGGGGCTATCATACTAGAAGCATGCCCTACCAATCGATCCCCGTAAGGAGAAGCCATCGCTGCGCTAACATCGCATCAATCAGTCTTCTCGATTCAATTTTATTCAGTCTTCATCGCTATCCTCTTCGATCACGGGCACATTAGCACCGCGATTGAAAAGCGAGCTGAGTATTGCCGCCGGTCGGACGATTTGAGCGAGGTACCGGGCGTGGGATAGATAATAAATGACGGTAGCTACATGAGAACAGCAGCCCACCGTCCGAGCTCCGTTTTTACACTCGCAGTAGTAACGCTGAATCGCTGTGATTCCGATTGAAAACGGGACATAGTCCACGTAGCACCGGTATTTTTAGCCCCCACATGACGGGACTGAACTTGGACTTTGAGGACGTGGCTCTTCTCGCGATGGTACTTCTAGCGTAAGCTTGCCATCTTCACTCATCATCTCGGCTAGATAAGAGAGTGCCTGAGACAGCTGATAAGTGCCGGTGAAGAGGACCTTTAGATCATCTTCATTCAGCTCCGGGAAGTCCTCGACCGAGTCGGAGTTCACTTCGATCCATGGACGCCGCACTGCATTCCAGTTGTTCGCTCGGACTTCCTCTCCCAGGGAATTCGGAACGTTTCTCATCTCCTTCATGCGCTCCACCACTTCGAGGAACATGCTCTCATCGGACGTCAGACGTTTCCCGAAGCGGTTGTTCAAGTAACACGCAATCCGGAGCATCGTTCCGATCTTCGGAAGTAAATTATTGTCGACTCGATGGTCGAAGATCCTGTACTTCTGTTTTATGATGCCGTGAACGGCTTCCACAGCCCACCGAATTTTCGTCACGAAGCGAGACGCGTTAGCTTCTTCCGATGTCAGCTGTTCTTTTGAAGACTTGCAGATCGGCATGAGAACCGTGAGGCCTCTCTCGTTCTCCAAAAGATCCTTTACGTCCCTGAACCCACGGTCGACAAAGCAAACGTCACCCCTTTCGAGGAAGCCGCCCAGCTCTGTATTAGCGAGAGCCCACCGCATGATCTGAGCATCGTTTCTGTTTGCTTCGGACGGCCATAGCATATCTACGATGTATCCTGACGTAGTACAGATCGTGAAAGGCTTGCACAGCGGCGTCTTCTTCTGTCCCGAGTACGACTTCCGCTGGTAAGCGTTGTTCGCACTTTTGCCGTGGCGGAGATAAGTGCCGTCGAAGATCAGTGCCAAGCCAGAACTTCCGTAAAGCTCATGGACGAAAGGAGACGTTTCATTCTCGATGAGGTCGGTCCGCGAACGAGCAGAGAAACCGAATCCTTGGGGGAGCACGTCCTTCTCGAAAGAGCTTATCACGGATGCCACGATCTCGCTGACGAACTGCGGCCGCTGTAGCTCGAATATCGCGGTTATCGTCTCGTTGGAGGTGCCTGTGCGCATTTTGAACAGAAAGATCACGAGAGCTTGAATGACGGATCGGTCTTGCATGTTCCGCATCGATGTCAGGCTCTGCGCGACAGTTTCCAAATCTTCGTACGTTAGACCTGTGAACGACATCATCTGCTCATCCGTCAGGCTGGAAGTTCCGACTTTGTCTCTCAGTGATGCGCCGGGTGCTGTACTCAGCAACTCCATGTATGATCTGACGTCTTCTGAAGTGAGCACCGAACAGGTCGAGTACACGCG
>NW_003803425.1:0-6307 GCF_000255335.2 Galendromus occidentalis
ACGCAATCGGAGGCTGCCAGCGAGCGATGAGTTAGATGAACGTATGAGTAAGGAACGGGGGTTGGAAGATTCTGTTCGTGGGGTCTCGATTCAGGGCCACATTCCGTTGCCATGCGGGATTTTACTGGAGCCACTTACGCGATCACGAAGCTGAGAAGCAAGCAGTAATTGGAGCAGGCGATCGGATTTCACGCTTGTGAGCTCGTTGTTCAGGGATATTTGTCTGGGAGTCCCTCTGAGCTAAGCGGGACTGGATTTCGAACGAAGCTCGGGAAAATTCCCGAGGTCTCTGGCTAGCCGTTGCCGGTCTCTACTCTTATGAAGCATCGAGCGTTAGAAAAGGTTCCTCAATCTGTTCCATGAGAGAGGTCGCTTATCCCTGCATTCCCATTATCGGGTTCTTTCATTCCCGCTTCCGAACGTCGACAAAGTCGCGAAAAACCTCGCGATATATATGTATGTAGGAGTATACGTATTATACTTATACCTGCGCTCCATTCAACGGGTCACCCAAATGGAGCTCGAAAGTGAGGCTAGATTTCGATTCATACAGCGATGTTATTTGAATTACCGGATCGTCCTGGATACCCGAAAGGAGGAAAGGTCTTTGATGTATTTTGTAGTCGCCGTGAACTAACAGGTCGCCATAAAAAACTCGTTGTCGGAGCCGACCCCGCTCCTCATCGCTCGATGCTCAGCCAATAGAGTCAGCACTCAGAAATACCTGAGCACCACTCTCTCATGCTCGAATACCTGTCTCAATCGAACGGTCGGTCCGTCGCTCTCTATCTGTCACCCTCCATGCCGACCGAACAGGATCGCTCGTTTGAGGGCCGAGTCGCTCTCGGGAGAGAGTGACACCCTCGTGAGGCTCGAAAGTTCCGCGATGCAACTCTCTCTCCCCTATGTCGAGCATGGGGCTTCTCGTCTTCTGCTCCGATGGATACTCGTATGAAAAACGGCGGACTTCTCTCTAAAACGCGGATGAAACCTCGATGAAGACTAGGTCGACTTTCAGTGCAAACGTCAACTAGTGAACGGAATTGAAAATTGGTGCGGTGGACTCTAGCGTGTTCCTTATGGCCTTGTGACCCATCGCGGAGGACTAGGTGTCTGGTTTACCTCAGGATCAGAGCTGCCCGACCTTGCAACTTGAATGGTAAATAAACTGAGGCGGCTCGTTTGAGAGCGAACGGTACTGTCCAGCTCTGTCACATTCCTCTCCATCGAAATTGTGTCTTAACGGCGGAAAATTGGCGAGGATGGCGCGGTCGATGAGATCGGCGGGAGCGGGAAGTGGCGAGCTCCAGCGGAGATCTCAACTTATAAAAAAGTTACGATTACCGAAGTCGCGGAAAACAGATTCCAGCGATAGATCGGTCTTACCATCGTCAGGCGGAATCTCTCCACCTAATCATGTATGCCACAAGTCCGGTTTTCACCTTCATCCTTCTTCATGTTGTTTCGTCATTGCTCGTTTCCCTCGGCGGAGAGTCCGCAACAGTCACGAAATCATCTCCTCAAAGAACGTCGAATATGCGATGGGATGCTCGGACTGATTTCATTCGCACGGATGGAACTTATTCCGTTCTGGAAAGCGAAGCTTCAGTTATTGTTTTGGAGGAACGTCCTTATCTCGTTACCGATGAGGATCGCTAGCCTTGAAGTTTCGTGTAGAATATCCTCTGACGGGCGTGCTAGATCGGGTGCTGTGAGGCGGCTCCGATTTTGACGGATGTACCGCGAAGGTAATAGTTGGGCTCATGATTTCATTGTTCACTCCGGAAAAACAAAACGTGGAACGGTTTCGGCTCGGCTCTTCACCCGTGATACTCCCTAGGTCCGGCATGGCATACTCATGGAGATTTTTTTGCCCGTATCGTTTGTTTTTCCGCTGTGCTCAGAATTCTGACGGCGATCCGAGGGCCGCCGTGTATGCATATCCGGCTCTCGTCCTTTTGTGATCATCAATTATAATCTACGAAGAACTTATCGTCTTGCTGGCGTTCGAGTCGATGCTCATGGAAGACTCCACCGAGAAACCAAGCGCGGAACTCCACTGTACGCCACACACGGACAATGCACGCAGCTACATGGTGAATTTCCATTCGATCGATATAGGCCTTTCGCTGCCTCGGGATTCCGCCATCTCTGATTTTCTTATCTCAGTCCGATCAGCCCCTCATTCGGGAGGCTCATTCCGTTGCATCGGCGGCTGAGTTGAAGAAGATTACTGCGGCGTCTTTGGAGCCCACGATGCTGGCTCGCGCATGAGAGAGTTCAATGAACAGCATGGAACAGTCTCTCGCAATCAGTCAGATCGCAAGTGGCTTCTGAGATAAGGGGACTGCTCGGTTCAATCATTGGACTCCCTCCTCACCCGGGGCGGGAGGGGGGGAGACGAAGCTTTTGTGGTATTTTTCGCTCCTCACGCCACCCCGCCGTCGTCTTCCGTCCAGGCGTATGTGTTGATAGTAGACGATCCGCGCTATTGTGACTTGTTGGTTGACTGCCCGGTTGCTTGGTCAGTCGGTCTGTCAGTCTGTCTGTCTATCAGTCGGTCCGTCAATAGGTCGGTCGGCCACCTATCTGATCACTGAGCAACTGTTCGCTCAATACTCTCCACCTTGCACCTCATCGAAATCACCCCACCGGCGAGCCCTACCACAATCAGGTCCCTCCCGATTTCGGCACACGAATGCCAACACCATCACCCTCGTCTTCACTCGCTCACCCACTTATCCCGAACAGGGTATTCCTGTTCGATCGATGCACGAACATCCATACATCCACTTCGGACCGCTTCGAATCAAGCCTTGCTCTACTCCAACGCTGATGTCAAGCAAGGCCCTATTTAGAGGACTAAGGGGTCCAGCTCTTTATACACGACCCACGCCGGCAGATCGGAACGGACTCATTCATTCCGTGGGCAACTCGGTGCGGTCGCATTGTTATTTTATTATGGAAGCGAGTAGACAGGCGAGGAAACACAAAACATATACGAACGTTCACATCCAGGGCGGTCGCCGACCATGTTATTCGGTGCTAAGCCGCTTGTAGAGGAGCCACAATGTGGACGCCGGTATTTCTGCGGGCCGGCCGGTCGCCCGCCCGGAGTCCGCGGTCGGTGCGTGCCTTCTTTCGCTCGAGGGACGGACAAGCATCTCGCGTCTATTTGGAATAATAAGACGAAGCAATTGTAGCCAAAGCCTTAGTGAAGTTGTATTTCGATTGAGCAAGCCGACACGTGCCTTGCCGCCGACACTCAGGTCGGCGACTAGTTGGCAGACATGACGAGCGCTTGCCCGTGTGTTCGTCGTTTTCTCCCACGACGACGGTCCCGGAGCGGCGGGAGCGGCTATTCGAATTCCGAGAAACATATTCCGAGGCATCTCTGGGAGTTTCCCTTGACATCAGGCGCTGCTCCTGATTAGGTTGCAATTTGATCGAAAGTCCGACCTATGTCTTTGTCCAGCCTCTAAACACTAGTGTTACAAACCGCTGGGGGTTTGCGTGGGTTGGTCCGACGTGGACGCTACCTATGTTCTCACGATTCGTGACAACAAGAGGCTGGGAGACGTTTCCTAAAAACTGCCGCGAGAGACACCGGTTCGTTTTGCCCAACATAGTCGTCCCTATCTCGTTCCGCCCCTTATACCGATACCGCCGTTTTCGCGGAAGATAATGAAACGACGGAGCTGTGCGAGAATGATTTTCCTGCGAGATGCCGGTGGAGTTTTTGGAGAATTTATCTTCGGGGAATGCGCGCTCGTCCGCCCGTCCCGAGCCGCAGCCTAAACTCAAAGTTGTTCGAAACCGATTGTGTTGACCTATCCGTCTTCCTTCTCCCACAAGCGACGGACGAGCTTGTATACAAGGATCAAAATCGTCTAGAGCAGGGATCGAATCGACGTCTCGGCGCGGCGGGATCCCCGCCAGACTATGAATATCGTGTCCGAGAGTCACCGATCACCTCCGTCTTCGTGTTCTCGTCGAAGGAACGAAGATCGTCACGAGAAGCCGATTCTAGAATGTTTCTCAGAGACTCGAGAAGAGCCTTGTTTTCGCATTCGAGTCAGATGTTTTCAGCACCTGATCAGTAACCCTCCTGTTTGTCCACTGGGCGCTAACCCATTTCCCGATCGGCGGACGAAGCTGAGCTGATGAACGGACGAATCGGGCGAAAAGGGTCGCAATCGAAGCGGGAGCGTGGCGCGGGGTTCGCTTCTGTGTCCGGGCAGAAGACATCGAAATCCTTTTAGCTTGTTCGTGGACTTGAGCCGAGTTAGTAAAACTCCGCCGTCGGCCGACGTCGATGAGGACAATAACAAGGGGCGAAAACGAACGCGGGAGCCTGCAATGGCTTCCCTTGCACAAGGGCGCCACGTTATCCAATGCGTCTTTCCCGGATACGTAGTCGGGAAAGTGAATGCGGCGGCGCTATTGATGACAGCTCTTCGGCACGCTCATGACCATGGTCAAAACTCACCGAGTCAAAGGACCCTTGGCCTGTGTGCAGGGCATTGTGCGGAGAAGGCTTGTTTTTATGCTCGGGAACTTTCGTTCAGTTGTAGCAAATGCCTCCAAGCGGAGGTTTTTGGAACAGTCCGACCGGGCGTCCGTCCCTCAGTCATTTAGGGTCCGGTGGAAGCGGATGCTTTTTTGACTCGGGTTCCTTCGCCTCGTCCTCATATTTAGGGGGCGAAGCGCTCTCGAGCGCTGGTGACCGAGCAATCGGATGGCGCGGCCCGACAAGCCCCGAAGAGCAGCCGCCACAACACAGCTGTACGTACAGGCATCAACTGCGGCGGCACAAGTGGAACGAAATGAAGTCTAAAAACCATCTACGGTAGGGGCGGGTGACGTGCGCTTGGCTTGGTGCCCAATGAGTGGAAGTGTATGTTCTAATTTATTCAGGAGAGGGCCAGAATAAGCTGATCATAGCGAGAGGAATCAAGGATCGTCCGTCCTTACTGTCGTTCTTGCCGTTGGAGGTTTATTGAGCGACGAACATACAAGGTCCCATAGCGATCTCGTGCAGTCACCACTTGAAATGCGGAGGGCACTTGTAAGCCGAAAGGAAGCAAGGCGAATTCGTATTTCGCTCCGCTTCGTCCGTCCCGCGCAGGGAGCTCAGAAGAAAAAAAGCCCCAACAAAGAGAAGTCTCTGTTGTTGTTCATAACGATGACTCCGGAGGCACGTCCGTCCCTTCGTTCGTTCGTTTGGAGCGAAGACTCTCTCCGAAGACCTCCGTTCCCGGAGACAGGACAGGGAATTCGAGTTGGAATCCTCCAAGCTGTGGCAACGCAGCTGTGACGTGTCCCTTGTTTACGGTTTTCCGGGGCTCCCCAGCTGACTCGACTCCGCTAACATACCCTCTCGATGTCATTCATTCATCCATTCACCCACTAATAAATGGAAACGCATTCATCCATCCATTCATTCGTTCCTTCATCTGTCTTTTATTCTTGCGGCCTCCACGGGTGCTTTTGTTTGCCTTCTTTCCCGTTTTCGGAACAACTATTGTACCGCTCCACTCGACGGAACGGATGAATCGTCGACTCATACATCTGTCCGTGGTCAAGCTGTATGTTCACGAGTCTGTCTAGAAGTACGCTCATATCAGCTTCAAGCGCCGCGCCGTTTTGTCGCGCATCGACGACTCATGGTTCGGGATGGGGAAAACGTCTCTCACGGAAAGCGACTCACGGAGCGCCACGAATGGGCTCGCTCACGTGAAAGCGCCCCGTAGCAGACAAGAGGCGATACACAGTTCCCCCGCGGAGCGTTTTTCTTTCCTATCTCATTTTCTCTTTTCCATCTCAACTCTTCGAGCCGCATTGCGTTTGTCTCGCACATTATGAGAGCGCTCTGATTGAGAATCAGACGGGTTAACTGTCGTCTCCCCTAACTCTCAGCCATTTCACAACCGAAATCGGAACCGTAGTTCGCGTGCTCACTTCTTCTTCGACTTCCTGAGTTCGAAACTTTCTGTGCTTTAATTTCGTGGCGGGGCGATGCGAGACGTCAGGCTGATGGAGGCCGAGCGAAGAATGTGCCGCTGCCGTCAGTTTTTGAAAAGAGTTTTCAATGCAGAGACATCGCTTTCGAACGAAGTCCTGCGGCTTGCAGCTCGATATCGACTCAGCTGTTTGCCGCCCGCCCGGCCCCTCGCCGGGTGCCCGACCTGGCTCCCCACTTGCCTGCGAGATGGTGCGCAGAGCAAGAACGGAGGAAACTATGGAAAGAAGAAGGTGGTTCGGCTTTGTTCCTCGGTGCGTCCAGTCCGCCGTCCGTCCGTCAGTC
>NW_003803426.1:0-1049 GCF_000255335.2 Galendromus occidentalis
ATCAAACTCCGACCTTTCCATCAGTCTATGCACACCCGAATGCCGCNCTTTCTGCTTCCACCTCACGACCGTTAGGAAAACCACAGGCTGACCAGCCACGATGACGTTGAATTCAGTACTCGCTGCTCGGCGTGTTCGCGCAGCAATGTCATCCGACTTCAAGATTCTCCTGATCAGCTCTCCGGGCTTTTGGTGGCTCCCAGGATAGAGATAAAAATTAGTCTAGCCGAACAAGCGGTCAAGTCAATCGATCTCCTCTTCGAAATAGAATGGGATTTATCAACAGAGGTTTCAAGTTGTATCCACAGAAAGCGAGCCGCCAAGAAGCAGCTACTCCATCGGAAGGCACAGAGAAGAATTTGAGGATGATGAGAGAGAGCTGAGAAGTCATGGCACTTGAAACTCGAGAAAAAGGCAGGCGAAGAGGTACCGAAAACGGCTACGATAGGCGCTGAAAACGGCTACGATAGGCGCTGAAAAAAGGCAGATAAGGCGTCGATGATAGCACTGACGAGGGGCGTTTATTCTAGACCAGCGGTTCCCAACCTTTTTGGCTCCGCGGCTCCCTAGCGAACCCAGAATTCCCCCGCGGCTCCCAGGATCCCAGTGCCCACGCGGCTCCCGCGGCTCCCAGGATACCCAGTGCCCACGCGGCTCCCGCGGCTCCTACCTACTCTCCCTTCTTTTTCCCCTAGAAGGACCATTCGCAGCTCAATTCCGGCACTCATAACTTGCATGTACATATATTGTTCACAAATATTCCGCCTCCCATCCGTCAATTCCCCGTTAAAAAGACTGAATGGGAATCTCCGGAGACAAGCAGCTCCTGGCTGGAAAAGGTAGCCTCGCGGGCATACCAGAGCTCTCTAACAAATGAGTCCAATCTCTCTCGACGGAAGACAAGAGTTGAGCTTCTCGAAGCTCACGGGAAAAAGCTTAGTGGTGGATGAAGTGTTCTCTGCGGGGAAGACACAAGGAAACGAAAGGTGCTCCGTGCGGTGGTGTAAAAGCGAGTGAGAATTTTATTTTAGCTTCGTTCACTCCTCGAT
>NW_003803427.1:0-1326 GCF_000255335.2 Galendromus occidentalis
GTATCGGAATTCGAGGATGCACGTTCCTTGAACTCGGATCAGGCTTCGAGCCTCTCGATGTGACTCTAGGAAAGAATTATGGTGTGCCGTTATCGTGTTTGGATCAAGCATTGGAAATAAAAGCGGGATCCCCGCGGGGATGATCTTCCTTTTCTTCGTCGGCCATGTGCGCGAACACTGACGACCCCTTTTCTCGATCAAGAATTTCTGAATCTGACAATCCGAATCATTTCACGCGAAAAAGCTTCCCGAATTCAATGATTCCTCGTGGAGAGAGCTGGATCCAGACAGCTTTTTCACCGGCTAGAGTTCGGGCGGTTGTTGTTGAGGGCTCAGTCCGTGCTGGAAATCATAAATATCGGCCGTGGCCTACGTGCGTCTCCCGACAGAAGCCGATGCGGTTCAACAATTTCTGATTTCAACGATGAGACACAGCTTGAACGCGCTCGCGCTTCGTGCTGCTGAGGTCCGGAATTATCGAAGAGAGATTGTTGATACCCCCGAAGAACAACGGCATCTCAAGTCGAAGAAATATCTCATGTCTCACCAGCGATCGATTTCGGAGGAACAAGGAACACGTCATCCCAGAGGAACTCGGCGCTTCTTCTCTCAAGCAAGAGGACCGCGTACGAACGGCTGAGGACATCGGGCTCAGTTGATATTCGCATGGATTCGGACACTTCATCTCTGTTCCCGGACATGCGAAGCTGCTGACTGACTCGCAATTAGAGGGCTCATCATCTAAATGTTGGAACTTCATCCCGTCGATCATACCTGCAGTACTGCCGAAACTTGGTAGATTCTAATGGAGCTCTCTTGGATATTTACGCGGCCGTCTCCACGCACGGAGACCCGACGTCATCGGCTTGTAGCGTCTATAGCGTATAGATTCTGATAGAGTACGCGCGTGGAGCCGGGAGCTGCTCTCCTACGGTATATTCGGTAGCTGCAAAAGAGAGTGAAATTCAACGTCCCGCGCACGATCTCCTCGATTGCAAAGCGTTCACATTGCTCCTCTGCATCTATCGACAGTGTGGTTATCGCCGAAGTATATCGGGGTGCCTGAGGTACCGCCTGAACTGATCATACGCTCACTTGACCGGTTTCCCCCAACTGACGCGAAAAAGTCGGTAATCAAACTCCGACCTTTCATCAGTCTATGCACACCCGAATGCCGCTCTTTCTGCTTCCACCTCACGACCGTTAGGAAAACCACAGGCTGACCAGCCACGATGACGTTGAATTCAGTACTCGCTGCTCGGCGTGTTCGCGCAGCAATGTCATCCGACTTCAAGATTCTCCTGATCAGCTCTCCGGGCTTTTGGT
>NW_003803428.1:0-1909 GCF_000255335.2 Galendromus occidentalis
AGACGCTCCTTGCCAAGCATTCTACCTGAAGGTCCAGTTCACCGTAGGATACTATTTCGTCAGGTTCATGCACGGTAAGTCCAGTTTTTGGTGTGCTGTGAGAATTCGTCATACCCACTGGTGATCCGAGCAGGTACTGAGGCCACTGTTGGACACTCACATAGTCTTCCATCCCTTGATTCAGGGTTTGAAGTTCATGGTTATGAAAATCTGCCGAAGGGTGGTGCCATGCTCGCCTTGTTCCATGGTCCCGCCATCCCTACCGATCTTTTTTTCATGATGTGTCTTTCCTATCTGAGAGATGGACGCTTACTGGGGTCCAGTACCGAAAAGAGCTACTTCGAAAACCCATTTCTCAAACAATTCTGGAAGGTGAAAATTTATAAGAATGAATATCCATCTGATTTTTCGAAACAAGTTTTCTTCGAAGAATGACACGGGCAAGTTCGATTCTCTCACCGAATCTGACCCTTGCAGCTCCTGGGCTGCAGCAGTGGCCGACAAGAATTCTTGGAAGATCTGAAGAATGGTCATCTGAGAGGCGTGGCCCCCGGTGGCGGCCACGAGGCCATGTTCAGCAAAAACTACAAGTGGGTGAATGTTTCACACTCGGAGGAGGACGTAGAGCACTCGAATGTCGAATCGGTTCGAATTCATTCCACTAAGAACTTTCTAGGCTGGTCTGGAGATCCCGATCCGGATTTGCGGAGGTAGCCAAAGAAGCAGGGGTTCCGGTGGTCCCGATGTTCACGAGGAACATCCAGCATGGGTTGCTCCAACTCGAGTTCCTAAGATCAGGTGCAGTATCATTTTTCCAGGCGCATTTCTGATATACGACAAGTCGAGGGAATTCCTCGCCTTAGTGATTGTTAGATCTTGAACTTACTCAGCGTGAATCTTGACGAGAAACAACGATTCCTTCCTCGACTCCCAA
This sequence comes from Galendromus occidentalis, assembly GCF_000255335.2. NCBI lineage: Eukaryota > Metazoa > Arthropoda > Arachnida > Mesostigmata > Phytoseiidae > Galendromus > Galendromus occidentalis. The sequence goes on from NW_003803428.1 coordinate 935, forward strand.
TGACCTATTTCAGAAACCGTTCAACGATGGTACAGCTCAACGAGATTCCCCATCATCATACCCACATTCTACCTCCCCGTGAAAATGAGAACCTATCTGGGCAAGCCGCTTCTCTGCGGACCTGATGAGGAGCCAGAGGCCTTCGCGCTAAGAGTGAGCTGATTAGCATAGGTCGCTGCTGGACGTAGAGGGATCGAGCTAGTTTCGATCGGTTCCTCTTCCATGTGCTTTCGAGGAATGACGACCAGGGGTCGACGTTTCAGTGTAAGAGGGCGGTTGAGGATCTGCGGGATAAGCACCAACCACCAGAGCAAACCTATTGGGGTGCCCTCATGGAGAGGCTTCGGTAGTCCTGTGATAAACGGCTGAGGATGTTCAGGAGAGTCATGCGTCTTCGTACAAGGTAGGCCACGAATGCATACGTCACCTCGTATCCGCGCTGCTGACCTAGGCGATGTCCGCACAGTTCAGCTCGACAATGCGAAGTTCCGCTAGATGAATTCGCTGCTTCATGGAATACCTGCCCCAGAGAAACTTCCGCTCTCAGATTTATGACTTACCTCTGTCGACTTGTCACTGCCGCGTATGACCGGAGCTCGCGATGAACTCCCTCCAACGAAGAATGATTCAAATGAGGACTTATCGGCCAGCTGAGAGGGCTCGAGACGCTTCTTGCTGACGGCGAAACTCAGCGCCTGGAGCCGGTATCGGAATTCGAGGATGCACGTTCCTTGAACTCGGATCAGGCTTCGAGCCTCTCGATGTGACTCTAGGAAAGAATTATGGTGTGCCGTTATCGTGTTTGGATCAAGCATTGGAAATAAAAGCGGGATCCCCGCGGGGATGATCTTCCTTTTCTTCGTCGGCCATGTGCGCGAACACTGACGACCCCTTTTCTCGATCAAGAATTTCTGAATCTGACAATCCGAATCATTTCACGCGAAAAAGCTTCCCGAATTCAATGATTCCTCGTGG
>NW_003803429.1:0-5972 GCF_000255335.2 Galendromus occidentalis
GCCCGAATTGCCAGAAGAGCTGATGCCTGTGATGAACTATTTCGACGATAACTACATCGGCCGATTGATCGGCGCAGAAATCGTCCGCGCCCCTGCTCGCATCCCCATCGCGATGTGGTCCGTCTACCAACGGACAGTGGACGGTGAAGCTCGGACGAACAACTTCGCCGACGCAGCCCATAGACGTTTGCAGGGCGGGTTCGGGGTGGATCATCCTAATCTTCGGAAATTCATAGACGGTATCCGGAAAGTTCAACAGAGTCGGGATGTAACTTATGCAAGATACGTCGCAGGTCGCTATCCAGAACCGAAGCGCAGTGAGTACGTCTCCGCCGATGAGCGAATTCTCAAAATTGTGAGAGAATTTGGTCAGAGGACCACGGTGTACTACCCGCGTGGGCTGGCACGGAATTTCAGGATGCAGGCATCGCACAGCGGGCCGCAGACTGCTCCTGAATCGACGAGTCTGCGCAATCAACATTCCCTCCAGACTGCCCAGATTTCTGGCAACACTCGCACCTGTAACCCATCCCCCAACCTTCCTCACTTTTGCAGTTTATAGACATAGGGAGATACGGCGTGTTCCTGCGCGACCGTTCCTTGGGTGAGTGCGACTATCACGGAATATCTCGAATTTTTCGACTAATCAAACCAAAGATGAATAAATATTCGTTCGTCGGGGAAGGAAGAAGTACGGTGGAAGAATCTCACAGTATTGAGAGATGCTCGCATCTCTCCGGATTATTCTAATCAGCCATCATCGCCCGATCACCGTTCCCTATTTTTTCGGTTTTGGTCTGCGGAACTGTCTCCACGTCCGGGTTGTAGCCGTGCCGCTCGATGGAGGAAGTTGCAAACCGACCGTGTTTCACCACACGGTCTTCTTTGTTGTAGGATCTTTGCGACCCGTTTGTCGTATCTCTCATCAGCCCCGCAATTCTCAAGACGCGGCGTCCGCAACAACGTGAACGAAGCCAAAGATATCGACGTATTCATTCCAGGCGGTGCTGAAGGGATCCACGTCAAAGTTACGATAATGTTCCACGTGGGGCGTCAATGAATCCTGATCCTCAATTCAAGTCGGACCACTGCCCGTTGCGAGCTTGCGGTGAACTCTCCTTGGCTGTAGCACGCCGCCTCTGACGCCGCGATCTCTCTCGTTCAGATTTGACAAGTCTCTTATATCTCCTAATCAGCGGACTATCCGCGGAGAAGACCAGGATCCAAAGACTATAATTTCATTGGTCCGAATTGCTATGGTCACCGCTGGGCTCGTGTGCCCTCATCGCAGACTTCAGAGAGTTTCATCAGCCATCGTTCCTTGTCGGAGCTCTTCATGACTTTCTCTTGGGCGTCGGCTGAAGCAGACCACTTCTTAGTGGAACCCCGATTAACGAGCGTCGCGACCGACGAACACTCCCATTCACGAAGATTCTTTTCTCACGATCTATTTCGATTCACGAACAATGATTCGACTTACGGACAATATTCTGCTTGTTCTCTTTATTTTTCCGGTGAAAGTCTCCAGCGTACTCCCAGCGTCAGCGGTCCATCAAACTCTACCGTGAGCTGGTGTCGAGGAATGAGGAGCGCAGCTTCCCAGGCACCACGAATTCTCCGGTGCATCGAGGAGCTATAAAGAATATTGACGTATTCGAGACTATCCATATTTGAATTAAGGCCCGGGGGAATCTCCGAAGGAGAAACCTTGCACGGATTCGGGTTCGTGTTAATGACATCGATTTCGGCGATGGCCTCTCTCCAATCCATCCAAGATCAGTATTTTCCGCGAAATAAGGTCCTATCGGATTCTCGGATCCGACGCACGAACAGTCCTCTGGATCGGATCGAGTCGAGGTTTGATTGTCACAGAATTCCTAGAAGCTTCAAGAATCGGAGAACTTCATGCGACCTAATTCAGTCTGTGAAAATTTTCGGCTCACCATGTCGATTTGATCAATCACTCTCTCTTCTCTGCATCGGAGTCGGATAGAGTGGCCCTGGAAACCGGCCGGAATCCCGCTAGTCAGAACGCCCCCATTGGAAGGAAGCGCCGAGTTCATGAAATATGCATGGCAGAAATTCCCGGTATGGAAGGTCCTAATACGGACATCTGCTCTACATTGATATCTCGCATGAATGAAGAATATCTCCGCGGGAGGAACGTTATAGTCAAAGATGGTCCAGATTCGATACACCTCACTCCGAGTGATATCGCATACTGTACCACTGGAATCGCTTGGACTCTGCACCACGGGCGATTCCGAGTCATTACTGTGTTCATATCCCTTTCCGGACTCCCGACTTGGCTTCTGCCATCGCCGTGCAAGTTTTCTTGATGGGCCGCATTCTGCGATTCTGAGTGCGTCGTCATCAGGGTCTAGGTCCGCTCTTACGCGTATTTTGCCCATCCTGCCTGCGTCATCCTGGTCTTCACGATTTTCTTCCTGCGTCTGATGACTTCTCTTCATACATTGTAAAACATTAAATATCGTCAATCTCCTTGAGGATGATCGTGTATTTCCTCTCCAGATTTTCCGTCTATTGTTTCCCGGGGGAGTTGCGTGTGTTTAATGCGGGCTACTCTGCTTTCTCTTGGGAACCCTATCCGAGAAAGTCTGAACTTTGCCCCCAACCGGTCCATCGAATCCTGTGTGAAACCAATTATTCGTCCGCAACGGAACACTTGGAGGGATTCTGATGATGAAGTGTCCGAATCCCTGCGACTATTAACTGAGCCCGATGTCCTCAGCCGTTCTTACGCGGTCCTGTTGCTTGAGAGATGAAGCGCCGAGTTCCTCTAGGATGACGTGTTCCTTGTTCCTCCGAAATCGATCGCTGGTGAGACATGAGATATTTCTCCGACTTAAGATGCCGTTGTTCTTCGAGGGATAGCAATTATCCCCACAATCTCTCTTTGATACAAGCAGTGTCTCATCGTTGAAATCAGAAATTGTTGAGCCGCATCGGCTTCTGTCGGGAGACGCACGTAGGCCACGGCCGATATTTATGATTTTCAGCACTGACCGAGCCCTCAACGACATCCGCCAAAACTCTAGCCGGAACTACAGCCGTGGAAGCGATGAGTAAATCAATGGATCACATTCGAGTCGTTCGGAAGGCTACAGAAACGATGAGAAAGCTGTCCGGATCCCGCTCTTATCACGAGGAATCATAGAATTCGGGGAAGCTTTTTCGCATGAAATGATTCGGATTGTCAGATTCTGAAATTCTTGATCGAGAAAAGGGGTCGTCAGTTTTCGCGGACATGGCCGACGGAGGGAAGGAAAATAATCTCCGTGGGGATCCCGCTTTTATTTTCGGTGCTTGATCCAAGCACGATCATGGCAAATCATAATTTTTCCTACAATCACATCGAGAGGTTCGAAGCCTGATCCGAGTTCAAGGAACGTGCATCCTCGAATTTCGATACCGGCTCCAGGCGCTGAGTTTCGCCGTCGGCAAGAAGCGTCTCGAGCCCTCTCAGCTGGCCGATAAGTCCTCATTTGAATCATTCTTCGGTGAAGGGAGTTCATCGCGAGCTCCGGTCATCCGCGGCTGTGACAAGTCGACAGAGGTCATTCATAAATTTGAGAGCGGAAGTTTCTCTGGGGCAGGTATTTCATAAAACAGCGAATTCATCTATCGGAACTTCGCATTGTCGAGCTGAACTGTGCGGACATCGCCTGGGTCAGCAGCGCGGATACGAGGTGACGTATGCATTCGTGGCCTACCTTGTACGGAGACGCATGACTCTCCTGAATATCCTCAGCCGTTTATCACAGGACTACCAAAGCCTCTCCATGAGGGCACCCCAACAGGTTTGCTCTGGTGGTTGGTGCTTATCCCGCAAATCCTCGATCGCCCTCTTACACTGAAACGTCGACCCCTGGTTGACATACCTTGAGAGCATGTGGAAGGGTAACCGATCGAAACTAGCTTGATCCCTCTGTGACCAGCAGCGATCTATGCTAATCAGCTCACTCTCAGCGCGAAGGCCTCTGGCTCCTCATCAGGTCCGCAGAGAAGCGGCTCGCCCAGATAGGTTCTCATTTTCACGGGGAGGTAGGCTTTGGGTAAGACGATGGGGAATTTCGATGACTTGTACCATCGTTGAACGGTTTCTGAAAGAGGTCATTGGGAATCGTGGAAGGAATCGTTGTTTCTCGTCAAGATTCACGCTGAGTAAGTTCAAGAGCTCACAATCACTAAGGCGAGGAATTCCCTCGACTTGTCGTATATCAGAAATGCGCCCGGAAAAAATGATACTGCACCTGATCTTAGGAACTCGAGTTGGAGCGTTCCATGCTGGATGTTCCTCGTGAACATCGGGACCACCGGAACCCCTGCTTCTTTGGCTATCTTCGCGAATCCGGATCGGGATTTCCATTCCAGCCTAGAAAGTTCATCGTGGAATGAATGCGAACCGATTCGACATTCGAGTGCTCTGCGTCCTCCTCCGAGTATGAAACATTCACCCACTTGTAGTTTTTGCTGAACATGGCCTCGTGGCCGCCACCGGGGGCCACGCCTCTCAGATGACCATTCTTCAGATCTTCCAAGAATTCTTGTCGGCCACTGCTGCAGCCCAGGAGCTGCAAGGGTCAGATTCGGTGAGAGAATCCCTGTCCTGTCATTCTTCGAAGAAAACTTGTTTCGAAAAATCAGATGGGCTGAATTTATAATATTCATCCTTATAAATCTTCACCTTCCAGAACGGTTTGAGAATTGGATTTTCGAAGATTCTCTTCTCGACACTGTATCCCAGTAAGCGTCCATCTCTCAGATAGGAGAGACTCATCATGAGAGGAGCATCGAGAGCCATGGCGGGACCATGGAACATGGCGAGCATGGCACCACCCTTCGGCAGATTTTCATAACCATGAACTTCACACCCTGAACCAAGGCATGGAAGATTATGTGAGTGTCCCACAGTGGCCTCAGTACCTGCTCAGATCACCAGTGGGTATGACGAATTCCCACCGCACACCAAAAACTGGACTTACCGTGCATGAACCTGAAGAAATAGTATACTACGCTGAAGTGGACCTTCAGGTAGAACGCTTGAGCGTCTTTATTCCCCCTGGTGATGAAAGCGAAAACTGTGCCGAATGAGAAGAAAGCCCCCCAAAACACTAGGATCAGCGTGCTTGGCAGGTAGAACAACTGGGAGCGGGAAAGGAAGGAAATCATTGATTGCATTTTCCCCTCTAGCGGAGAAATCTCGATCCATGGCGTAAGGAGACTCGCCCTGTCCCATGAAAACGACAGGAACTCACGATCACTGGTCGCATCCACCAGTAACTCCACAGATGCCAAACGAATAACGGGTGAAGTATCACTATGAGCAAGTAGAATACTATTGAGACTTTCAGGCACCAGCAGCGGATGATCTGCACGATTTTAGCGGTCTGCATCGTGAAGACAAGAGCCGTCCTTTCCAGGAACTGAAATGGTGGAGAATCCCTATTTTCAATCGGTCGGAGCTTCTCCGGCTCTGTCCATTCGAAACATCCTTCGTCATGATGATCGTCGCGCCCGCCTTGCCCTCGAGTACGGGAGAACGGAAGCTTCCGGCACTTGGGAAACCCTGAAGGTAGGGACTGTCTGGGACTTGTCTTCCACGCGAATCTGAGCAAGCAGCTCAAGGCTCCCCGCCCATCGATATACAGTCGCGCCCACTCCGAAGAGATTCGGATATAAGAGAGAAGCGGCCATAAGAAACACATTTCCGCTCTCCGATATCATGGGCGCTAGTCTTGAAGACATCGGATGTGAGAGAAAACCGATCGTGAAATGTTAAAGAGGCCCTTCAGACTCCTCAAAGGGTCTCCTATAAACGGATCGGACGGTTTCTCCGACATCGCCTCCGAGGTGCCAGCTGATACTGGGGGAGGGGAGTGGAGGGTTCTCGCGGGAACAGCGGCACTCAATCCCAAATTTTCCGTCCCAATATCGGAAGCTCCTACAGC
>NW_003803430.1:0-1021 GCF_000255335.2 Galendromus occidentalis
GTCGAACGAGAGTTCCGCCCCAGAAGCGTTTACGGTCGCGAACGAGAGTTCCGCCTCAGAAGCGTTTACGGTCGACCTCGAAGAATGGTGGTCAGGTGAGCAACGGCGAGTCGAGCGCGAGCTCGAGCTTTCTGTGAATCACCCATTTGGAGACCACGACTACACGTCCAGTCATCTTGCGCCGGACCACTGAGGTATGGGTCGGAGACATTGTTCAAATAACCGATATAGGATGCCGTCACCCAAAGAGCAGGACATCGTCGGGAGTGTCGCTTATAATGGCAAACATCATCGAGCGATTCTGTTGGCAGGCACTTCGATACGCGGCGGTACACGGTCTCCATACGCCTTTCCTTCGAAGTGGTGAGGAATGTACGCACGAAGAACCTCGAAAACCCTCACTACAGTGAAAGCTCGTTACTACGAACACGAAGGGACCGACGAAACTGGTTCGTTGTACCGAAATTTCGCTGTAACGAATGCCACTCAACGCTATCCCTATGGCGAGCTGGCCAAAGCAGGAGAAATTCCTTGTTCGTTGTACCGAGGAATTCGTTGTAATGGGGGTCGTTATAACGAGCTCTTACTGTATTCCATTCGACGGTCATACCGAATTTCCGATGACTCAGGCGCAAAAGCTTTCGGCCAGCGTATGGCAAAACAATGAATATTCATAGTCTGAGGTATGGGTCGAAGACCTAGTTAAAATAACCGATATAGGATGCCGTCACCCAGAGAGCAGAGCATCGTCGCTTATGATGGCAAAAATCATCGAGCAATTCTGTTCATGTTCTGGTCATACCGAATCTCCGATGACTCATGGCACAAACAGCTTTCGGCCAACGTAAACAACACAATGAATATTTATTGTCTGAGGTATGTGTCGGAGACATTGCTCAAATAACCGATGTAGGATGCCATCACCCAGAGAACAGGACATCTACGGAAGTGTCGCTTATAATATGGCAAACATCATAGAGCGACTCTGTTGGCAGGCACTTCGATACACGGCGCGGCGGTA
>NW_003803431.1:0-1959 GCF_000255335.2 Galendromus occidentalis
ACAAAAAAAAATACGAGGAGAGACCTCGGAAATCGGTTCCGGCATCGGAAAAGATCATCATCGACTAGTTTATAGCGTGTTTAGACTCACATTCGATGTTTGAATCCATTTTGGATCGATCTGACTTGTCGCGATGCGAGAACAACGATGCAATGAGAAAATCAGATGGCCCGAGCGGAAAATTCTCTCCAAAAAGACGGTCTCGTTTTACCCACTGAGATTTCCGCTAGCGGCGAGGCATGTCTTTTCGGAGTCCCCAGCTATCCTATTACACGATGCGGCAATTTTTTCCCCGATTCGAGAATTTGAGTTTCTGCCGCGTAAAATCGGGTTTGGCCCCACTGTGCGCCGAGACGATTCGCCGCCTGCCAGTCAACTGCCGAGGCGATTCGCCGCCAAGCCCTGGTATCAAACCGTGGACCACTCATAATGAGTGACTCATTCAAGCTGATGCAAAGGGTGGGACACGGATAAATCGAGGTCAAGGCATTCCGCGATTCCGACTGACCTCGAAGGAACTCGACCCACCCAAGGACTCCGGATATCGCTGATTTCGGAGTGTACCTATATGTACCTACACATAGTTTTCTTCTCGCGAGAATCGGTCTGACCGATTTGATAAGCGTGGGGGGAGATGGGAGCGCAGCTTGGGAATCAGTCTGTTCTGTCCGAATGTCCATTATCGGGTGCGCTATAGCCGATTCACCAAACCTCGGAGATCTCCTGGGCTTGCCCGGGCAATCGGTCCGCTGAAATCATCCCCGAAAAATACACAAGCTTCGAGCCCGTCCCGGGTCAGAGTGGGAGCTGCCTCATCGGCGACTCGGACTTCGGGGACAATGACAGGATTTTGATTTTCGGTCGCGTCGTGAGTCGACAGATGAGTCCAGCAATCAATTCCGACTCCCATGCCCGTTCTCAATATTTGAGGACCATGACATCGGCCGCCTCAGGTTCGTTTTTCTTTTCTCCGATAGCTGTGCTTCATGCCGTATCCTCTTCTGACCCTTCATCTCGTTTCCTTGTCCAAGTACGCTCCTGGAGCAGAGATCGCGCGGAGCCAGAACCGGTTCCCTATCGAGATGTGGACCGCGTTCCAATGCACTCTCGACGAGGAATCGCAATCAAACAACTTCTCAGACGAATCCTCAGAATTATATGAGAGTACGGCTCAGGAACCAGGATCGAGCAAAGTTTGCACACAACTTCCACATGGAGGCGTCTTGAATACGATGAGAGAGCTGAGAGTCACGATGGAGAGATTCGAGAGTGTGATATGATTTTAGGATGCGATATGATTTCAGGATGCGGTGTGATTTCAGGATGCGATATGAACCGACCAACCGCTAACTCCGGTAGCAATCGGACTCGAGTGGAGCGACACCGCTGCGCCGTCTCGCACACTCGCGAAGGAAAGTCAAACTCGCGAAGCGTAGGACGGCCCAGAGTCCCAGTTCAAGGACGGTATTTGGAAGATACAGAACCTTGTGGAGCTGTTTCCAAGGGCCAGAACCCTAAATAAGAATGATTTTCCCTTGTCATATTTCCGCTTCGATCACGACGGACAGGGGGATTCGACGTTGGCTTCTAGTAGAACAAAGCTAGGCATGTAGAGATGGGAAAGGCCGGTAGGGTAAAGGAAGGGACAATCGGAGGACGGAGGAACGACTGCTCTACCCCGATTACCGAGAGTGATTCTGAAAGCTCGGAAAGCATTCCTGAGCTCAAAATTGGTCTTCGCCGATGCTTCAAGCGATCGCATTATATCGAGTGGGTATGAGGAAAAATGCTCCCAGTGAGAGGGAAGACTACAAGCTCGAGGTATTCGAGCCTCCGACGCAGTCCGGAATCAGAAAAAGGCCAAGCTCCGAGCGTACAGGTCCGGCGGGGAAATTCTGACGGTGACGTGAACTTACGCTCAAGGGTACCACTCCGGATGTCTGCAGGCAGAGCACTGAT
>NW_003803432.1:0-1143 GCF_000255335.2 Galendromus occidentalis
TCAGTTATTCGCCGCCTTATACTCCCACGCCAAATGGTGTCAGCGAACGCTTGAATCGCACGCTTTTAAATCTAACTCGAGCCATGCTAATTGATGCGAAACTCCCGAAAGGACTGTGGGCTGAAGGAGTCAACTTCGCCGCACATGTCCTGGATTGTGTCAAAGTGCACAAAGATTCGGACAAAACTCCCTTCGAGATAATCCATGGCCGAAAACCTTTCCTCAAGAAGATTCAAGCCTTCGGTACACCCTGCAACTATTATAATCGAGATCCTGATCGAAAGAAATTAGATGACCGAAGTCTACCCTGGCAGAATCGTCGGAATCGACGAGGACGGACTAGTCCTATAGAGTTTGGCTACCCGGTACAACACGGGTCATCCGGACAAAGGATGTGAAAATTGCCAAGCCAAACCGCTAGATGATGATTCAGAGAATCAGTCAAGTGAGACGGCGCAGAAAAGGAGAGAGCAGCAGCAGAGATGGACTGACTGCCGATGCTGACGAAGAAGCGGAGCGAGCACCTGAGCCCTCCGTAGAATTAGCCGAGGAAGGATTAGATGCCGGTGCTTCCGGAGAAGTACCTGCCGCCGGAGCGGCTGTCGACAGGCAAGATGTTGAGGTTAACCCACCTAGTCATGCAGGCCGCAGACTTAGGGATCGATCCAAGCTGAAGGCGCATGATGGATATCAAGTCGGCTACGCAGATGCAGCGCCATCTAGCGTTGAGAGAATAAAACTAGTGTAAATGAAGTGGCGGACGCGCCCAACAGGAATGGCCGAAGGCCATGTCCGAAGAGATTGCTTCGATGAAGCATCACAATGTATGGGAACTCACGGAACTTCCTAAGGGAAAGCGCACCATAGGCAATAGATGGATCTTCAAAGCGAAGGAGGATAAGAATGGGGTAATTATCCGCCGAAAAGCTCGTTTGTGATCAAAGGTTACAATCAGGTCGCTGGAAGGGACTTCCAGGAACTGTATGCCCCAGTAGCTCGTTTCGAAACAATCAGAACGCTCCTAGCGGTCTCAGCACAGGAGGCACTGACCCTATATCAATTTGATGTGGCTACGGCCTTCTTGCACTCAGATCTAAAAGAAGAAATTTACACCCCTCAGCCAGAAGGTTTTGAGGACGGATC
>NW_003803433.1:0-3174 GCF_000255335.2 Galendromus occidentalis
TTCCCGTTTCTCCGCTTTCCCGGCTCCCCGCTTTCCCGGTTCCCCGCTTTCCCGGTTCCCCGCTTTCCTGGTTCCCCGCTTTCCCTGGTTCCCCCGCTAGCCCAGCTCCCCACTTTCCCGTGCCCCCGCCTCCCCGTGCCCCCGCTTTTATTAGATACTAGCGCAGCCCGGCGCGCGTTGCTGCGCCGGTACGAGTGAGGGAGTAACCTACAATGAACCACTCCATAAAGTTTCTCATGAAAACTAACCCTTCGTTAATTTATTTGTTAATCGAGAGAGCGGCAAATTCACTCGAGTGTCCTTCTCTATCCCACCAGTCAGCAAGTTCTTGTTCCTCTCTCGTCAAATCCGATTCACAATGCTTCAAGATTGATGCCGATGAGGTGGACAGTAATTTTTTTCCGTTATACTCTTTTACTGCCGCCGCTCTAATGTTTATCACATGGCCTTCCTTTCCGTCGAGAGTTCTTATTGATTCGCCCCACAATCCAAGGGAGACAGTTCTCATTGAGTCGTCTACCAGTAGCTACGTTTTGTTTTCTCTCATTTGTCCATCTCTACACGCAAGCATCTGAGGAATCATCACATCGTAAACAATAGCGATCAGGTCCACCGATTTGTTGTTTTCCATGTCCAGTATCTCTGATATCTTGATTAGCGACTGTAGGTTTTTTCGGAAGGTAAGTCCCCTTCAATTTTCTTGTATTCTCGTGATCTAGAAAGTCAATAAATAAGACGATCTGTCATATGACGGACAGGATTTGATGTCGATCCAAATTGGAGACTTATTCACCTTTGATAATTGAATCTCGCAGCTATGACTTGTGGTCGAGTATTGAGGATGACTTGGCTTCGGCCTGAATCCTGATATCTCGTAGCATGATCCGATCGAGATCGTCGGGAACAAAACTTCAGCGAGTTCGCCAGATACAATACAGCTGATTTCACCGCTGTTGTCTGTGAGATTGAAGGTGAATAACTTTCCCTCGGCGTCCGCTTTTTTCCACTCTCGTAAAGGCGATTTCGAGATGACACGGCCTTCGATGCGACCTCCAACAGTCTCAACATTGATTTCACTCAGAAGCTTCACTTTTTTCTTATCTTGAGGCTCATCTCTGCTCGTAGACGCTGTTCGGGTATGCGAGGATGACAGGATATTGATGAGATGAATGAGATGAATTTGATATCATGATGTGGAATGTACTCAACGTCTGCTCCTTTTTCGTGGTTGAAGCGGCTTCGAGTGGTCCGATAGCGATTTGCCTTGCGTTTGATTCGAAGCCATTCTACTCGTTTTCGTTGTAGAATGTCAATGACATGAGATGTGATAACTCGACTTTTATACTTGTTACTGACGGGAAAAGTTCTTGTGTCTCAAATCAGCGTATCCGTGTTTTTTAACTATCGCGGATTCCGTCACGATAAGTGCTCATTACGGTCAGCAGCAGCAATGTGGAATCGTAACCCATATGGATCCGTCTCTTTACTTGACAGATATTTTAATCCCTTTGAGTTATCATTATTCTGGTGGGAAACGAAGGTTTCAACACCTCGCGATACCTGACGATTCAATTGACCAGAGCATTATGGCACGGCATTTCAAACTCAGCTTCCATCTATCCAAATCGTGGGAAGATGCTGAACTTTTCGAACGGTTGCTCCATAATTGGCGATTCCGACGTTCCAAAGTCATACAGAAACTAATGATAATCAAGACCTCCAAATAGAATCATTTGTGGCCGGCTCGTCGAATGCCAAGAAAAGGAAGAAATACATCAGAGCAAACGAGCGAATCCAGGGAGTCGTACACCGAGCAGGGCATCTTCAGCATGTCGAATACCTCCGTGGTATAGCTCATAATTTCTTCATGGAGGCGTAGTTTCCACTTCTGATGAGGGAAAGTATCAACAGGGTCCGTTGATACTTTAAGAAATACGTTGTTAACTCTGAAGTCCATATAAATGCATGCGCATCGCGGGAAGACGCTCGAGAATCGGGATAAGGATCCGAGGAGTAAGAGGAAGAATCCGCAAAGAGGCACGGAAGAATCAACTTCACGCCCAAATCAATCAAACCACTGCGACTCTTCAATCTACATGGATAGAATCCATAGGTAACTCAAGCTGTTTGTACTCGATTCCTGCGTATTAACGACTCCAAAATCTCGGGAGGAGCGTCTCCTTCAATACGATTCCCGTAAAGTAAAGCATCGCTCACAGCACGAGGCTCTGCTCAAACGCGAAATTTCAGGTGGGTTGTAGTCTCTTCAAGCAGCATCTCATCTAACTGAGTTTGGGATTCTCTCAGCTACTCACTACTCGGCTCACGTGTGTGTGAAGTGAAAACTCCGAACGGGAAATGGAGAAGGCACCACGAGCAACTCCGTAAAAGAAACGAGGGACCTCAGTTCGGTTCCGAAAACGTGGTACCATCAGACGGAGTATCGCTTCTAGTGCTCGAACCTCCAACTCAGCGTAGTCAGGAGTCAGGAGGCAAACGAACTTTCCGACGACGATGATTCAACTTCGTTCTATTCGGAAGAGGAGAGGCTGCCTTTCGGGGCCTAAGAGGATCGAGACGCAAGAGCCGATGTGCAAGAGGAAAATCTCCGACACTACTATAATTATCGATTCGATCCCAAATGATGCCGAAAAAATATCGAAAGTACGAATACGCTATTCTTTCCCGGAGTGTCGCAGATCGAGCCGAGTTACGAAAAGCAAGGCTCCTGAACGATACTGCCCCTAGGTCAATGTTCCTTCGGACCCGCTAGTTACGTCACGAAGGATCCTCATGGTCTCAATTGTTTTAGGTCGCAGAATTCTTGGTATTTACTGAGTTTCTGAGAGGGGAAAGTTCTTACGGGCTTTTGGATAGTACATTTTTTTTTGTTTTCTTTTTTTTTCAATCAAATAGAATTTCGCTCGCCTCGCGTTGCCAAGATAAATGACTCAGTGGGTATGCAGTCGTGATTCGAGACAGATAGCGTTATCATTGGGAACTCTAGAGAGTTAACCGACTGATTGTTGGGACGTCACTGAAGGGACCTTGAATCCCAGTGCCGGGGCAACGTCCGCCGTGAAGAGTAGATATAACAAGGCAAACAACATTAGCAAAACCCATGCTCATAAATCCGTCCACCCGATCATAGTTCTCGATCTGTTCTTTGAGACT
>NW_003803433.1:4734-10562 GCF_000255335.2 Galendromus occidentalis
CTGTATGGATAATTCGCTTGAATGTGCGAAATTGGTAGGCAGCTTGTCCTCGGATTGGGAAGTATTGAAGCTTTCTTGGGGTGCGAAAAAGGAAAGTGAGCACTTGCCAACACTTCTCTACGAGATGATTCTCTCCGAGTCTGTCCGACGAAACGAGGATAACGTCGACCACACCGAAGCTCTCTTCTCACGAATGAGAATTCGGGAACGCGGTTTTCGACAAACTCGATTCAGTGGAAGCTCAGGAAAGAAACCGAACTCCAGGTGGAATCGCCGACAGACCACCAATGTCGTGACCGATGATCCTGAAATCACCTCTTATAATTGCGGGAGAAAAGGTCACACAAAGTGGAATTGTCGTGCGAAGTGAAGCCTCAAGAAGAAGGTTAGCGTAATAAAGCTGAAGCATTTCTTGCCCAATACGCTAATCTGAGTACGAGTGAAAATAACCGGTTTGTGGTGGATTCTGGTTCATCCGCCCACATTGTTAACGAAAAGCAATGGTTTGTCACGTACGAGAAATTCGCGACATCTCGAGAAGTCGAATTGGGGGAGCAGGTTCTTTACATGCAGGAGGATCTGGCCCAACCCATTTGACTGTTCGCAAAGATGAAAGTGCGCTGGATCTTGAGCTCAATAAGGTTCTTTTTGTGAAAAGAATGAGAAGAAATCTGATTTCCGTCAGTATGTCAGCTGACGATGGTTACGTTGTCACATGTGACTCCACAGGCCTCACCATCTCTCAAGGCGATGGATCAATTGTAACCGACCGGTCGGACGATCTATACATATTGAAAGCCTCTCATGAAATAGAAGAAAGGCCCCCGAGTGGTGAGTGTCTCAATTTGGACATCGGTTCCAAGGCACCCAAGATAAGCCCAATGTTCGCTCATAAGACGCTTGCGCATCTGGACAAGAAAAAGGTGATGACCACTCTCAAGAGAGAAGGCGTAGAATACAACGACGACATGCATGTGTGTCTTTCCTGTATCCGAGGAAATACCTCCCGTATCCCCTCGCGCAGCTACTCTCAGGACACGGCTCCTTCGCCAAATACCTGTCCCGCATCGGGAAGATGGACTCGCCGGCTTGCGTGCTGTGCGCTTCGGGGGAGGAGGATGACGCCGCACACAGCTTCGGGATCTGCAACGGGACGCTAGACATCAGAGAAGAATTCGATTTTCGGTTTTCGGTTATAATCGAAACCGAAATTCAATTTTCGGTTTTCGCACCCCCCACCCCTCACCCCGTCGGAGGAAAAGAATGGGAGCATGCCCCAATACATGTTGTTACTGTTATTGTTATTTTTAAAAGATACATACCGACCCACGGTGTAATAAAAACTTGAAAAATAATTTTCGGTTTTCGGTGCCACCGAAAATGAGGTCTGACCTGAGTTTCCGTGGAACCGAAAACCGAGAATTATTTTCCGGTTCCGGTCGAAAACCGGGAACCGGAATTTCTATTTGTTGGTTTTCGATCCCTGAGAACCGAAAACCGAAAATTTAGGAGCACAAAAAGCTTGGAGAGGCCTGAAATATGAGCTCAGAGCATGATCGAGCGTAGGGAATTAAGGTCTCCGAGTCCCGAAGAGAGGAGAACTTCTCTCGCCGCTCGCTTGTGTGAGTACTTGGCATGCTCGAAGTATTTGATCTTGCATGGCCCTCACTGGCGAAATTCTTATTGGTCTAGCGGTCGAAGCTCATGGAACCGTAACCGTAAGCACGCGTTGCAATTTTCGGGCGATGTTCATCACGCATCAACAAAATAGTAGTAATTCTGAGCGATTCTTCGATGAGTAATCAGGGTCGTTCCCAGATCTAGGGAGACTCGATTTCCCTGCGATTTCGAGCCTTACGCCAGGACTCGCCTTCTCCATGCTCTCGAGCCTTCCGTGGCTCTTAAAAACGCGAGACCTCAGGATCGGCTTTCGGTGGGAAAGCAAGAAATTTTCACTTCGAGCCTGCTTCCCCAGGACCGCGGAGAGGAGAAAAGAGAAGAGTCCATGACGAAAAATATTTCCTTGCTTCATTATTTTTGAGGACAGGATCTACCTCTCGAGCAGACGGAATGATCGAACCTTGACTTAGGCTATCTCCGCTGCCCTTCTAAGAGCACTTCGAAACTGCCCAACGGTTTCACAGGTCGCCTAATGTTCGCTTCCAATCGAGATTCCTGAGACTCTCGGGGACCCGGCGTGACTTTCACCGTGGGTATCATTGAAATTTTGTGACGCTCCGCGGAACATTGGCGCATGGGGCTTCCGCTTGCCCTAAGATTTGGTCTTAGGGTCGACCGAGGAAGTTTCCTTGAATTTCATCCAATTTCTTCCGACGTCCGCGAGATTTCAACCCAGAGTTGCCCTCTCTGATCTTCCTTCCCCTCTCGCGGTCTTCTTCATTCGCGTCTGAGTCTGTGGGGGAGGAGAAATGAGCATACGAAAAGTCATCGGATCGCAAGCACCGAGCACCTAATAATAATTCTTTCTCATCACTATCTCAGTGACGGGCGGGGGGGGGGGTTCAGCGTTGCCGCTATTGCTTCCTCATAGTGCAATCCCGTTTCACCTTACTCCTCTATTGGGAACGTCGATTCCCCAACGAGGAATCTCGGCCGGCCTCGGGGATTGAACCCGGCACCTTGCCGACGATAGCGGCGTCAACATAGCGCACGGCTGCAAGCGATGAACGCGCCGACCACTCTGCCACCACGCGGGTAAGCACCTGGCACGAACTTTGCACAATAAGCCAAAGTTCGTAAAAGGTGCTGCTTCCGGCTCTAGCGTTCAGCCTCGAGCTTAAAGCCTAAGCACCTGAGAGTCTGACCTTGGATCTTACCTGTTTCTCCAGAACCGGATTTCTGTATCGACTTTCGTCTGTAACTTCCGCTAGATTCTAACTCAGAGTTGCCCTCTCTGTTCTTCCCTCCCCTCTCGCGGTCTTCTACATTCGCGTCCGAGTCTGTGGGAGAGTAGAAAGGAGCATACGAAAAGTTATCGAATCGCGAGCACCAGAACAACGAATTGGCCAGAAGAAAGAATAGACAATGATCATTATGATGATCTTTGTTGTTGGAGTTGGAGGCGAGTCCCCGCAAAGATCTCGGGATGAAGGCTCGAGCTCCTCTGGACAGAGTGATAAGCTCCATGGCGAGCCGTGAGCCTGAGCGATGAATGGCAGCGAAGGAATCGAATATTCCGAGCGAAGTCACCGATTCACAAGGTGCGTGATTCGCGCCAAATGAATAACATATATAGAGCATGCTCACACGAGCTGCGAGGCGAGAGAAGTTTTCCTTGATTTGCGACTCCGCCTACCCGAAATCCTAAACTATAATCGTCTTCCGAGCTTATATTTCCGGACTCTCCCAGATTTTTGTGCTGCCGAAACTTCGGTTTTCGGTTTCGAGTTCTCGGAAATTGAAGAATCAACATTTCGATTCACGATTTTAACCGGAACCGAAAATTATTTCCCGGTTCCCGGTTTACCCGGGACCAAACCCACCTCAGCGGAGATCAAGGCTGAAGTAGCTCGCCAAAAGGAACGAACATCCTCGAAGAGGCTCAAGTGGTCGGTTGTGATACTCCTGATTGCGATCGGTCACCGACGGGTGTTCGATTGGTCAGCGCCTTTGTCACTACTCGTGCAAACGTGCATAGCCGCAACGACGCCGCTCGCGCGGTGTTGGTTCGATCCCTGCTGCCGGAAAAAAATGCAGGTACTCAGCCTTGATCCTCCTGGGTACATTTGCTCTATGGATCCGTCCTCGGAAGCAATGAGAATAAGAGTACCCGGGACGTTAAACCTTGGCTGTGTGGATCAGCCCGAAAAAGTTGATTGCGATCGGTGTCAGATTCTGGTGCCGATTCCCCTGTAACGAAGTTCGGATCTTCGTCAACTTCGTGATTGGCCTGTCTTCGGAAGCTGTTATGCTCGATGGTCTCGTTGTTTTCTTTGGATAGAATCTTTTTATGGATCCGGGTTCTCAATGTGAATTCACCCGGATCCTACTCACCATCGACGCCCAGCGCCGACTCCGCAAGGCAACAATCTTCCCGACTCCAAGGTAGGAGTGCAATCTAGTGAATCGCAATCGGATCTGCTACCACCGACCAGAGACTCACCATCGGCGGTTTTTTCCTGTAAATGAAACGTGCAGATCGAAATCGATCGAAACGACAATTCGAAGTCGCGTGAGCTCCATCTAGGGGTGAGCGAGGATCTGAGCAGCTCCACGAAGTGGCCGATGAGGAGGCTGCTGAATTCCAAAATTTTCGATACTCAAGGTAAGAGCATCTTCGAAAACCATTTCGCTACGACACCGGCGACCACTCTGACGGAGCGTCTGTCATGTGTATGTTTAGTGACATTTCTGAGTATGGATGGATTGCGCTATTCGAATGAAGAGCGCGCGAATTTACATGAATTCTTTCGACCTGACAACTGTCCTCAATATTCGGTTTTCGGCTCCATGATAATGCGCTGTCTCTTTAGGCTCGCACGACTGGGCCCCTTGAGCGAGAAAATGGCTAGACGCACTCTGGATTCTGAAGCTAAGTGAGTCCAACGATCTTCGCTCTGACGGAAGGAAATTCCTTAACGCCCCGAGTATGCGGAATTCTCACTCTATTGAATACCCCGGAGTCAAGACTCATGATGCACGTCGCCTCGGTCAAAAATGGACATTGAACATCGATCCGCAGGCGGGTGCAAACGGGACTTAAGGAGGACATGTCGAAGCTGAAGCAGGCGGGGGCTGTCTTCACCATCACTGCGGACGAGTGGACGCACGGAAGGAAGAGGTTTCTCGGGATTCTCTTGGGCTCCCTTGGGAAGTAACCCCGGGAATTTCCCGCGAATTTCGGATGAAGAGCTGTGCGGCATTCAATTATATTCTAATAGTTTGGTAAATCAATCAGGAATAACCTTGCATTGTTCCCGTTCGATTCCGAGCATAGAGGGGAAATCCGTTCATCTGCTGTCAAGGTTCACCGATACCGCAGCGGCCTCGTACTTGGAGGAAGTTTTGCGTGAATCGCTCGCAGCCACAGATCTGAATCCCTCGGACATCAGCGGAATCTCCAGCGACGCAGCTTCCGTAATGGTTTAATGGTTTATTTGGATCAGATGGTATCATAGTATGTACACATCAACCTTTCGATTCAGGCGCGAGTTGGCTCAGCGGATCCAGAGGTTTCACGCTCCCATTTTTCGAGGAGGCGCTTCGTTGACTCTACGGCATGGCGATTAAGCTCTGTGGTCAAACCCAGTTTGATTGCGAGTTCGTCTGTCGTGAAGTAACATTCATTGCAATTGAAGATTACGTGCTCGAGTGTTTCCGGATACACGCCGCACTTATTGCATGTCGTTTCTGGGTCGGTGGAGAAGAGCGATCTGTGTACCCTGGTAGGTAGGGAGCCCGCTCTGGCAAGCGCCAGGAGGGCAGATCCTCTGCTGTTGTCGTAGATATGAACCGGTGATGTTCTCGAGTCTTTATAATGGCGATATACTCTGAGCATTGTTCTACCGGATATCCCAGCCACCCAGGCGAGGTCTTGCGTGGTCCTTATCCTTTCGCTGATCTGGCGATAATAGGGACCTAGGAGGGCTCGGTTTCGCTCATCATGTTCGATCTGAAGTGTGTCACATCCGAACTTCCGCTTGAGTTCCTCCATTCTCGCGTAGGACCTTGTTGGCTACCCTTCCAGGAGAATCATCTCCAACATCGCTTTGGGCCAGCGTGCTGCTGGCATGGATGCGATACGGGCGAAGTATTTGAGCTTGCTCTTGGCTTCTCTCGCTTCAAACGAGGATCAGTTGAGTTCGGCT
>NW_003803433.1:10582-18925 GCF_000255335.2 Galendromus occidentalis
ATGCCAAGCGCCCAACGTGCGGCATTACGTTGCGAAATCTCCATCGCGTCGCGCGTTGCCGCGGTCATCGATGTGACAGCGTTGGTGTAGGTGAGTTTGGGGACCGCGACCGCTTTCCAGTAGGTCTTCGAAAGCTCAAATCTGTTAGAGCTCCACAGCAGTTGCGCTTGCAATCTGTGTAATGTGTTTTTGGTACGTCCTGGTCCACTCCTCCTCTTGTCTCTTTGAGGTAGTTTGCACTATCACACAACAGAATGCCCAAGTATTTATATTCGTGCTCGTGTGGTATCACCTCCTGCTGTATTTCCAGCCCGGAGCAGTCACCCACAAGGTGACCTGAGAACACCACCATCGCACTCTTCTTCGGATTGAACTGGAGTCTCATTTCATAAGTCAGTGGTTATCCGAAGCAGCTTCTGCATGTCCGTACGATTCTTCGCTATTAGTACCAGGTCATCGGCGAAGAGGAGTCCGGGCATACATGTACATTTTCTCTCTGCAACGTTCCAGAAGTCGCCCCGCTTCCTGATCTGGAAGCCTAGACCACTGTTGAGGAGGCGCCTCTCTAGTTCAGAGATGTACAGGGAGAACAGTATGCTACTCAGCGGGCAGCGTTGTTTAACTCCTTCGGAAGTGTATAGCCAGTTGGACTCGGCTTCATCATGGACAATCTTTACTTTGTTGTCCGTGTAGATGAGCTGAAGTAAGGATATCCACGAAAGGTCCATCCCTAACTCACCGAGTGCCTTCCACAATAACTCCCTGTCTATTTTATCGAAGGCTCGGGAGCAGTCGAGGAAACATGCGACCATGCCTGTTTTGTTTTTCCTCGACATCTCGATGGCTGACGTCAGCAGAAAAATGTTGTCGTCAAGCTGGCGAAAAGTTTAGAGAAAGCCGCGGCCCCAAAACCTTTCTACCATCAGCTCTGCCTGTGTCATGGGCTTCATCTCGCTGTCTTGGATACTCTGAAGAGGTCAGGATGCTTTCCACAGCCCGATAATGCAGGGAATGTCAGGGAGAGCAGTGAAGAGGAGCAGGTACAGGGCAGACGGCCGTCGAGGTCATTGGACTCATTCGAGAACGATGACGCCCGAAGAACGCCGACGTTCGGATCGGCGGCGTATCTGTTGGACAAGGTCCGAGTGCCAATTCGACAATTCCGAAAGAGTTCGAAGCTCAACGATATAGTTATGGTCGTCTGCTAGGCAGACGAGAAGGAGGTCGCAAGCCGAGAAGCTCGCGAAAAAGTGGCAAAAAAGTGCCGCAAAAGTGCTGACGTGTACAATCGTAGTGTTCCCGGATACCGAAGGGGCTCGTGCATTATAACAGCCCGGTCCCAGTGAGGAGAACACTCGAGACGCTGTGTTTCCGGAAAAGATCGGTATTCACGGCGATCCGCCTTGCGGCGGAAAAAAAACTGATACACCCTAGGAGATAGAAACACTGTCGAGGATTCTCGAGACAAGGGAACCTCAGGGAAGCTTCTCCCATAAGAGAAGCGGAACCAGTATTCACCCTCGCCCGGAGAGAGTCGGAATCTCGAACACCCCTAAATATTGGAAGTTCCAATTAGTCGAGTTCCGGAGTTCACCGAGGACAGATAGCGATTGTGATCCACACGCAGAGCAGGCGGTCTTGAAAGAATTACAAGCGAGAATGGTCGTCTGGTGGTAGAGAACCCTCACTTTTTGTTTTCCACTCCGCGAGTCTTGCGCAAGCGTCAAGGGGAAAAAGTTTCGAACGTGTACTTTTCACTGACAGCTGGTAAGTCGCTGCCCGTTCTCTTTCAGGATCAATTTTAAACATTGATATATATATGTATACGCTATATGATATCGACGAATTGTCGAAGGGAACAACTAAGCCTAACACGTGGCTTGCGCCACGTGCGCGATTCCCGACTGTTCCGACTCGCTTGCCGAGCCGATGCCCTTTTCCTGAGCGAACTGGATGCCAAGTTCCACACTTGATGCCACGCCATATACGTGTTGTCGAGCCAAATACTATATGCCTCGAAGAGGGTCCGCTCGCTGGAAGCCTAATCAAACGAGCTCGACGGCTAACTGCCATTCGCCCGTTCATATCTGACCAGCCTAAAGGTGCTCCATCGGGCGCGTCTCCATTCCCATGAGACAATTATACATTCCACATACTTATGACGCGGTTCTTGCAGAAATGAGCGAACCCGAGGTCAGCCTTCACGAAGAGGACGTCGTCGATCTCCTCGAGGTCGAAGACGACGAAGACGAAGGCTCCACAACCGAGACCGGCCACCGACCCGAGTCCAAAGAGCCCGTCCAGCCTTCCATATTCGATGACCTACTTCAAGATTCATCCGCGCCGAATATTCACCCCAGTGTCCTCGCGAGACTACAACGGATCTTCGGTATCAAAGACACCCAGAAACTGTCCGAAGAGCTCAATCTAGCTTATCCGGAGCCTCAGGGCTTGCAATTCATGCATCCTGAACCGCTCCGGGACGTGGAAGCGCATCTCAAGGCCAGCAAGGCCTTTCTCGCGCTCAAAGCTGATTCTCTCCTCGTCAAACTCGCAGACACGCATTCGCTGTTGGCTAGACCTCTGACCGACGTCACGTCCTACGTTGCCACAGGCCCTGCGTCACTCGACCAGAAGTTCATTGCACGACGTCTTTCTGACGCGGCAAAGATATTGGTCATAGCCGCTACAGCAACAGAAACAGCGCGCGTAGAGCTCGCCTGTCAGGCTTTCCGCGTCCCGACGTCTACAGCCCGGACCGAGCGAGGTTCGTCGCTCCTTGGACAATCGTTCGCTAAGAATGTCGAGAGATTGCGCAAGGACAAAAAGGTCTTGCTAGGCGCGGAAGCCTCGAACAACAAACGCTCCCGCCCCTACAACAAACCGAACAACAACAACGACCGCAATGGCTCCAGGAAACCGTGGAAACCTTCCAATCGGAACGACTGGCCCCGTGCGGGCACATTCGGTCAGCAACAAAACGCGTCCTGAAATTCGGTTCGAACTCGGCTAACAACAGCCAACCACCTCCACCAGGTACCGACTTCCCGTCTTTACTAAGTTATACATCCCAGTAGGAATGGTTAACGTCCGATGAGTGGATCTTGAGCACGGCGCGCGGATACCGAGTTTCCTTCTTTGCCCCCCCCTTGCCAAACGTCTTTGCCGCACCCAATTCATTTCTCGAGCGACGAAACTGACATCATACATAAAATGGTCTCGGAACTGCTGGCCAAAGGGGCCATTATCCCTAATCCGCTCGACCGCGCGAAATTTTGAAAAAATCGTTTGCAACCTCTTTCTGGTGGCGAAAAAGGGCACCTCAAAATACCGCCCGGTAATCAACCTCAAACCACTGAACGCGTACATCCCGGACAACAAATTTAAAATGGAGGGCTGGGCGGAGATCAAGGAGCCGTCGAACGCAACTGCTTTTTCGCCCGCATCGATTTGAAAGTTGCTTTTCTTTCGATTCCGATGCACGCATCGAGCCAGCCCTTCCTCGCTTTTTGTTGGAATCAACAAACGTACTGTTGGGCACGCTTGCCTTTCGGCCTCGAGATAAGCCCTCGAGTCTTAACGAAAATGCTTAAGCCAGTCGCCGCCAAACTGCGGCAACGAGGAGTTGTCGTCACCGTGTACCTCGATGACTTTCTCCTCATGGCCGACTCCCCCGCTCGACTTGTGGAGCACGTCAACACGACGACAGACTTTCTTACCTCACTAGGTTACACGGTCAACTTGGAGAAGTCCGCCCTCGAACCTTCTCGGCGCGTCACTTACCTCGGCTACAATATCGATTCAACCACCATGCAGCTCTCGGTACCCCGAGAGAAACGCGAACAGATCAAACGCGACGTGAAAACTCTGCTAGAAACACCCAGACTCAAACTTTGTGAGCTGTATCGCATTCTCGGAAAACTGAACGCGCTGACGACCATTGTCCGCTCGATTCGATACCATCGCTCGTCTCTCGCGCAAGTCGTCTCTACTACCACCCGACGCACTAAGGACCTCGAATCCACAGTCAAACTCTCCCGAGCTCCGCTCGGCCCTGCTCTTGTGGACCACGCATCTGGACATAGTCGCGTCCGGACCTATACGACCGCCGCTAGTAAAAACTAGCGGCGCGCCGCTAGTTTTGTTGGAAATCACGACTGATAGCTCTCTCCGCGGCTGGGGAGCCTGGTGCGCCCATGGAGCGGCGAGTGGAATGAACACGACCATCTCTCCACATAAGTGCTTTGGAGCTCAAAGCTATCTTCCTTGCGGTCCGACGGTTGGCGAGAAACTGCTCCAATACTTCGATCGCAATCCGCACGGACAATACGAATGCAATGCATTGCATAAACAACTTTGGCTCCATACGCTCTCCCACCCCAAACGCCTCATCACGGCAACTCTGGTCCTTGGCTTTTGAGCGAAACGTTTACCCCAGAGCTACCGTACACTCACCCATCTGGACTCGTTCCCGACTTGCGAGCTCACGCTAATATGCCCTCTTTGGTCAACACAGCCGTTCTTCCCACGGCTGCTACAACGCTGCATCGATCTACCACTGCTTCTCCCAGCGGGCGAAGGCCTCATTCTGGACCGGACGGGGTCCCCCCACCCGCTCCTAGTCGCCCAGAAGCTCCGGCTAGTGGCTTGGCGCATTGCGCCCCTATCCTCTCACGAGAAGCGACTTTGGAAACTTTCTGGAAAACGCTATCCGGCCAACCACCCGTACAGCGAACGAGTCCTGCTGGCGCCATTGGGTTCGTTGGTGCGAGGAGCGAAATTCCCCTATTCTTGAAGCCTCTGTGAATCAAGTGTGCAACTTCCTGGCAGAACTGGCCCACAAGGGCTACTCCTACTCCTCCACGAATTCATACCGTTCATGCTTATCGTATCCCCTCCGTCCCGTAGACGCTTTCAAAATGGGCAGTCACCCCACGAATGCCGACTTATGCGAGGGATTTTCAACCTGAAACCTCCATCGGCGCCGCGACCACCAGTGTGGAATGTCGAGGTTCTTCTCGCGCATATGGACACCTAAGGCCCTTCCGAATCTCTTACGCTAGAGCAAACGACCAACCGTGCACTTCTCCTCGTCTCGCTCGTTTCTGGGTGGGCGAGATCGCCGACCTCGAATATCCTCCCATCTCCCGCCAACCGCACCAATGGGAATTTACTTATGGTCGCGGTCTTACCAAAACGAGCAGGCACGACCATCACTCGTCCTCCTCGTCAAAGCCTACTCAACCAGCCCCCTCCGCTGTCCCCTCCGGGCACTCATGGCGTAAACTGCAATGTCACACACACACCGCCAACAACCAGGCACGCTGTTCCTCACCACCCGAAAACCATACAGGCACGCTGTTCCTCACCACCCGAAAACCATACAGGCCTGCCTCCAAAGTCACCCTGGCACGATGGGTCAAAGCCACCCTCGCAGCGGCCGGTATAGACTCCTCGGTATACACAGCACATTCGGCCCGATCGGCTTCTGCGACCGCGGCGTACTTACGCGGACTACAACTCCAGGACGTTCTCCACGCCGCCCAATGGACCAGGGCCACTACGTTGTACAACCACTATTATCGCCCCGCCCCCTCGCCTTTGTCCTCCGCCGTGCTCAATCCACAACTCTAAAATCGCTATCTGTCCTCGGTGAACTCCGGAACTCGACGAATTGGAATTGGCCAGTCTAGTCGACTCACGCAGTGGGAAGACTTGACTGTAATTCCATGAGAAGAGTGGAGGAGTTCACCGAGGGCTTCCACCCCAATCATCCCTCCCTAACAAACGTTTGCTCACGCGGTTTCTGTTCTGCGTCTTCTAGGCGCTTCCAAGAACTAGCTCGACATCCTCACGGCTCCGGACGAAGACAGTCTCGGTAGCCCTCAACAAGCCTGAGTGCCCCCATCCGACTCCTTTCCAATTGTCGTAAGGAAGTCTACCCCGGACAACTACGGTCCCCGAAAGCGACCCGACCACTCTGTCCCAAACTCGATGCGTACGTTGAAGCGCCGGCTCCGACCGCGCAATCCCCGTGATATATTATCTCCGTTGTATATTTTCCCACAATCGGTGCCGACACGACTCCGCCCGGAGTGCCCCGCATCCACGATGCTATGGGACGCCGGTACAACTATGTCGGCGCTTGTTCCGATCTCAGACTCTATGATGTTTATGAGTGCATTTAATGCGATCTCGAGCTCAATGATACTGATGTCGGCCGACAGGCTGTAGCCTCCTCCAGTCTCCCATCGCTTTGCTAGGTCTACGAAGTTCTCAGCTACCACACCTCGAATAAACGCAGCTCATCCCGATATACTCCCCACCTCCCCATTCTTATCAATTTAGGTACTCCTTGATACGGGCAGCGACTTCTCTTCACAGCTACTCGCTACGCGCCATCCAACAAGTGAGGGTTCTCTACCACCAGATGACCATTCTCGCTTGTTTTTCTTTAAAGACCGCCTACTCTGCGTGTGGATCACAGTCGCTATCTGTCCTCGGTGAACTCCTTCACTCTTCTCATGGAATTACAGTCAAGTCTTCCCACTGCGTGAGTCGACTGGACTGGCGAATTCGACTGACAACCTGCTAGCTGAGGTATCCAAAATACTGGAAGTTCCGAGGACTCGTGGTGTAAGAGAATATACTGGTCGGGAACTTCTGGAAATAACAGAATACCCGTGAAGCTCCGACCCGGAGCCGAAACAGTGTCCATCTATCTACCGATAAATATCGGGAAGTAGAGCCACCCGAACACCGGAGGCTCGAACCGGTAAACGTCGGAAAGTCGGAGGCCTCCAGATACTGGGAGCTACGACAAAGAGAGACGGTCAGAAAGGCGGGAAAATCGAATATTTATACTCGATATTCAACTGAACCCCCGAAAAAGGCTGAATTCCACCCGGATCAGCTTCGAACAAAACCTAACTTCGACCTATGTAGCGAG
The DNA here is from genome assembly GCF_000255335.2 of Galendromus occidentalis. Lineage (NCBI taxonomy): Eukaryota > Metazoa > Arthropoda > Arachnida > Mesostigmata > Phytoseiidae > Galendromus > Galendromus occidentalis. Next base: position 17,532 of record NW_003803433.1, read on the forward strand.
TGCGATGAACAGCTCATGGGATTAGATATTGACCCCAACGAGCCTGAAGTCATAAAATGCTACACCTGCTGGATGGCAGAACGACAGGTTCTGCTGGCCGAAAGGGCTGCCGCCCAAAGATACATGGAGTGGCAGCAGGGAGAACTCAAGACAAGGGAAGGTGACCTGGCTTGCATGGCCGCGAACGTCGAGGCCGAAAAAGCAAGAAGTGCTGCGCTCGAACAGGAGCTACGGCACGCAGTGAGCCAACTCCCACTGGAGCACAGAACGGCGCCACCGAAATCGCCCTACCTCGGGCCGATCGGCCTCATAGCCACAGATCGACCATGTGCCGGTCTGTGCTTGCTGTAACTGAGCTTCTACGGCTTGCTCAACAATCACAGAGGAGTCCGAGTGAGAACATACTCCGTCGCCTCGATAGCTATGCTCTGCGAGAAGGCAGCAGCGGAGCTCAAGAAGCCGGAGTACAGTAAAAGCTCGTTACTACGAACACGAAGGGACTGACGAAACTAATTCGTTGTACCGAGTTTTCGCTGTAACGAATGCCGCTCAACACTATCCCTATGGCGAGCTGGCCAAAGCAGGAGAAATTCCTTGTTCGTTGTACCGAGAAATTCGTTGTAATGGGGGTTGTTATAACGAGCTTCTACTGTATGTAGCTTCCGCTACGGTCATACTCTGGGGCGGGCAAGGGGTTTTCGAAGATGCTGTTTGGAATGCAGCCAGTTTGGCACCAAGTTTTAAGTTTTCCCCGAACCGTTACAGAATCTCAAGGCTACTGCGTGGTAAGTTCTTTTGTTCTTGTAATTAAGCAAAACTCCAGAAGTTATAATTGACAGAGCAATTATATTTCACAATGCCTGGAACTTATCCAGATGGGTGAGGGTTTTCCATGCCTATATATATTGAAGCGGCGCCCGAAGGGCCATCTTACGCTTCTATGAAAGCCCGTGCTAATTCACAATAAACCATCGTTGCTAAGTTAGCAATACAGTGATTGGCGTATTCGTCATCATGATAACGATCATGGTTTCAATCATAATTACCGTAATCAGAAGTATGATTGTGACTACAATCTTAATCAGAAGTGTGATTTTTATTATGATCATCATCAAATCAAAGGCATGATTACGATTATAATCACAATCAGAAGTATGATTATGATTATAACCATAAAGGTAATTCTGATCTTATTCGCAATCATACTTCTGACTATGATTGAGATCCGAATCATGCTTCTGATTATGTTCAAAATCGATATCATACTTCGGATTACCTATGCCTGTGATCGTATGTATATATTATATGTGAAGGTGACTTCGGTGCGGTTCTCCATTTCTGTTCTTGCATCTTACTTCCCCTATGTCCTAATACTATATCTTACACCGCACGGG
>NW_003803433.1:19020-21010 GCF_000255335.2 Galendromus occidentalis
GCCTTCTTCTTTATACCATTTCAAGAGACTTTCGATCAGTGGGCTCTCGTTATCGTCAGCTTTCTCGACAACAGTGTTCGAAATCGTGGACAGCTCTCGTTTTCCATTGTATTCCCGAAGTGCTGCGTTCCTTATGAAAACCACGGTATCTTCTTTTTCATTCAGCGCATGTGCTTGATCTGACCACAGATTTATGGTGACGATGCGTCTGGTATCGTCGACCAATCGGGCGCTCCGTTCCGTTCTGACCTTCCCGTCCCGGCAGCTATAGGTTTCTAGCTCTCCTACATCGTAAACGACGCAATACAGACTGACCGTTCTCGAGATGTCCGTAGTTAGTAACTCCGCTACAGAAGTACGATTCATCGTTAGTTTTGGTAGAGAATCCCCTGAGATGGGCTGGATACGAGTCACCTAGATGTCAAAAACAAAATCGTCAGTGTTGTTTGATGAGTCTCGATGTCATCATCAAGTGTTCTGAGGAATCACCTTGGTGAAATGCATCTCGATGTCGAGGTCGGTCTGTTTGTATTTCGGGTTCACCGCTTGAAGCTTGGATCTGGTGAATTGATAACAGCTTCCAACCTTTACTTGTTGGAAAATGTGCTCGCATTGGTTTCCAGATACCACAACGCTCAAAGCGGAGGATGAGTCGAAAATGATGAAGCTGAATATTTTCCCTTGTGTGTCTTCCTTTTTCCATTCGCGAATAGAAGTTTTTGATCGGACCCTGCCTTGGACGACTCCCCCTGCTAGCCCCATTGACAAATCCTTCATCATCTTCGGCGTTTTTGAGGCTGAGTGCGTCGCTTGTTCAGCATCTGACGAAATCGGTCCCTGAATCTTACTCCTGATCAAGGGATCATGTTCTCCTTCGGAAGTATGCTGGTTGACGGGAAGTTGAATTCGTCGGCTTACCTTTCTTGCGTTTGGTGGCGACCATTCTCTTCGCTGTCTTTTGCGAGGTCGGTAATACAATTTCTTCCTCGTGGCTTGCCATCTTCGTCGTTGGAAGATTCCTACTCGGTCGCGTGCCATCGGACGATTTTATATACACGGACGGGGTCGGATTTTCCACTTCGTTTTTCGCTTCTCCTCGTCTCTCCAATTTTCAGCTGATAATGGCGTATTTCGAAGATCGGCGTTTCGATGATTTATCCTTTGATGTTGCTGTCTGTCGATTCCGTTTCCTTTCCTTCCTTCATCTTTAACTTTCCCGAATATTTGTTATCTTGTTGAAGACGGGTCGATGATATGAGAAATAGGATATGTATGGTTTACTTTCTATGTCCATCGCCCTGGAGAATGTCAAATCGATGCATGTATGGCCAAGCGTTGTGCTCTCGGAATCTTTGTTATTGATATTCAATCGATAATACTCGTGTAGAAAGGTCGTCAATTCCATGGTTTCTTCGCTGGATGTATTGAAATCCCCCATCAGGATCATGGGTGAAGGATTGCCATGATATGCTCGAGGAATCTCGTACTCGAGGAATCGTAACTCTCCAGCTGTTTTCAAAACTCGCTCGAAATGGAATTTATTTCTCATCAGAACTTTCATTAGATTCTTTGGGCTCCCTCCTTTCGTCATCGTCTGACGCTTCCCCGAGACCCGGAATGAGGAACTCCATTTCCACTACTCCCGGATGCAAAGACACCGGATCTTCGATGAACGTCAGTCCTCTACAAAGCACACAGCGATCGCATCGTACAAAGTTGTTCCAAACATCTTTTTTAAATGTAGCTGCTTCAATCGGTCCTTTCATCATCGACAGATCAACGCCCGCAAGAATGAGCTTCCGATGTCTTTTTCGATTCTGCGTCGGATTAAATCTTTTCATTCCTGAACGCCTTCCCACTCCGACGGGGACGACGGTCATGGTTTTCAACTCGGGGTGACTGCACACGGCTTCCTTCATAAGTAGTGGATTGATCCGTAGACTTTTTTTCTGTCCAGAAATATAGGAGGCAGATACGATACTGCCACTCG
>NW_003803433.1:22048-30159 GCF_000255335.2 Galendromus occidentalis
ACATCTCTGAAGCGCGTTTCTATGCTCAAAAGCAATCCGTCGGCAATTGATCGGCAATATCGTAGGTTCGTTCTGGCGACCGCGGCGAGGCGCTTCTTTACAGCGTAGAGCGTCGGGAGGAGCGTTCCATAAAAAGCTTGCTTTTCAGCTTGTAGCTTATCCAAACCCACAGCAATGGGTCTCATACACCGTATAAATTCTTCGATTCTCATTTTCCAGGCTGCCAGCCTGTACACCAAACTCCTTGAATGCTTCCACGAAATTGGATCCATTGTCCGTTACGCAGGCAGTGATTTCTGTCGGCGAGAGGTCAAAGGACCGGTGAATCTCATCTACAAGCTGGGCGACTCTGTCGTGTGAATGTTTTCCGCGGAAGCGTCGGAGTGCCAGAGGTGCACATCTTCGACTGTATTGGCCGTCGATCCAATGGATCGTCATTCCGAGAAAGCTTCTTTGGCCGCCGGACCAAACGTCGGCAGTCGTCGACACCCACGTGACGTCCGCCAACAAGTTTTTAAAGCGATTTAGGAACTCGGCGAAATCTTCGTCCACTCTCCGGCCAAGCCTACGACGGGACATGAGTTTCAATCCTTTTTGTTTGAAACCCAGTACGTTGAGGAAATTCTTGAAAGAATTACGCTCGACCGTTTGTAGAGGGATCATGGTGTCCATGATATACTTCAGAAGGGCAGCATCGAAGTCTTCTTGCAAATCAGCGGATGATCGATCGACGCGAGTTTCACGGAGCCACTTGGGATGACGCAGCGCAAAAGCTTGCCTTTTTTCGGTGAGCCATGTCTTGAAGGCAGTAAAGGAGTCTGAGCCATGGTGCTTCCTGAGGTGGGTCATTAAATTCGACGCGCGCTCCATCGACACTTTCACCTTCGCTCTCTTGCTGCCCGGTGCACATTTTTTGCAGAAAGCAGAGATTCCATTCGTTTTCCGGATTTCCTCGTCCATTACCCCGGGATCAGATGCGAAGGGACGGAAAAACGGACTTCGTAGAGCATGGCGAACCGCCAGCTTCAATCTCCTCAAAGGATGAGATCCACTGAGAGCCATAATGACTCCTGAATTCCGGACTCGAAGCGCGACTGACTTTTTCGAACGCAAGCGATCGTGTCGGTGACAACTAAGAGGCTTAATCCAGTGATTGAGCTGGATGGTCGCTTCGTTATCTCCCGGAATATTTGAAACAATGACATTGTGAGGCGGCCTAAACCTTAGTTTGGGGGGCAATGGGGGAGACTTGAGTTAGGCTGCGGAGCGGCCTCCAACGACCCCCAAACTGAGGTTTAGAGCCGACGCACGCCCGGAAGGCTGCGCCACGGAAACATTGGGCGCCATTATGGGCTGCGCCGTTGAGGGCCTACTAACCTACACCGACTCGATATAGTGGAACTGCTCCGAGAAGCGTCGAATTGATTGTGCAGCACACTTTGGTCTGTGGTGTCGCCTCTTTCAGGGAAATCCTCAATAGATTCAGAGCCGAGAACCCCGCGCCGTTTTGGCCGCGCCGTTGTGGTCGCGCCAAAATAGTTTTTGTCGTAGACCCGCGACCCGGATCAAAGGGTTCTAGGTAATCTTACATCACAATAAAGGCCGGCAGCCATTTTTTTGAGGGAGAGAGTGAAAACAGCCGGGATTCTATCCGCTGAATCAACGGCGCATGTCTAGGTAACCTTACATCACAACAGAGGCCGGCGGCAGTTTTTTCGAGGGAGAGGGCGGAAATAGCCAGGATTCTACTCGCTGAATCGAAGAGTCAATAGAGAGAATCGGAAAATTGGATTGATTTCCGAACTTTGATTTCTTCGGCCTATATATGACGACTACGGAATTCCCTTTCGCAAATGACGTGGAACCTGTTCAGCTACACGGTGGAGACTATACCATATCGATCAGGAACGCTTGTGAATTTTCATACCGATGCTCCCAACATACCCCGATATATCGCTGTTCACCGGCTTCGCGAGGGATACCTTATATCCGAGTGATGATACCGTCAACTCATTTCCTCACTCTCACATTCGAAACCCCTCATGAAAGCCGACAGGTTCCTTTCGTCCGAACCTCTAATAAGTCTCAGCAACCGCGATAACGCGACTCAAAGAAACGGTTTATCAAAGACCTATACGTATAGAATATATCGTCGACTGCAAATGTCTTCCTCCTCATCTGAATCAACCTGAAAGGCGACCTCTTCACCCTCTCCGGATCGCATCGATCTATGACTGCGTCTGGTAAAACCCTCAAACGGCCCCCCATTCCGGAATCGATATCTTTGTGTTGTACAGAAAGCATTCTTGATTAAAGTTTTTCATCAACTTCTCACATCATTGCTCAGCAACCGCGCGAAAGCGACCCTGGGCAAGGGTCGATCGAATACGTATAGGTATGGGATATATCGTCGAGATAACATGTCCCACTCCTCGCCCGAGGAGGAGGTGACCTTTTCAACCCTTTTCGGATCGAAGCGCGCGATGACAGCTTCCGAAAAGAGGCACGCTCCTCAAGGGAGGGGCTTATCAAGCACCGATACGATATATCTCCGAGATGAAGTTTCTCCCTCCTCGCCCGTATCATCCAAGTCGGTAAGTTTGATCGCCCTCGTCGGAACGGTAGGAGTGTCCAGTGTCCCACCGTATGCCATTTCGTTAGTGTGCAAACTCGAGCGATGCAAAGTCCAAGTGAATCCTTCGTACGCGTCCCCGGGCGACTCCACGGCCAGGATGTGTGGTGCCACCTAAGGGGAGCGTACACAGTAGCCGGTGACCAGGGAACTGGGGAGTTCTTCTTCAATATTGTTCGTCAAACACCACGCCAAGTTAGTTTGAACTGCAAGGAGTACACACGGTGAGTCGCTCAAACCAGTTAATTCTACATGGTGTACTTCCATAATTATGGATGATGGTTCTGTTCTCACGTTGACTCGCGTATCTCAGAACTCGGTGCCCTGATCTCGCAAAACCTCAATTGGATGGAACAATTATCAGCGTGTCTTCAGCGCACAACCATCTGCCTGAACACGGTGGGCACGGAGTCGCTGTCAGGGAACGCCGCAAGTCGTGGATCGATGACATACGGGCCTACCGTCGCGCGAAGCCGTCAGATGTCATACTTAAGAACCGACTGCATCTTCCCCTGGCCGGTGCTCGACGCATTGTTGTCCCCTCTCACACACGCACGGCTCGATGGCACGCCGCAAAAGTTAGACCTAAAAGCGTTTCAACATTACAGGAACTCCACTTCGCCATCAGCAGCCAGGATTTGCCAGAGTGGACTCGCACCGCGGACGGCGAACGACTCTCAAGCTCCTTCTGCGCGGAGCACGGATCTCTCTTTCTCTACACGGGGAGACTTCTCCAACGACTCCCGCAAGTGTCCGTCATGCATGCGGATGCGACTTACAACATAAGCCCCACGAAGCTGTGCTCGCAGATTTTCTGCATCCACGGAAACTGGAATAGCTATGTGAGTTCCCTTTCTGCCGAATTGATCATGCTTCCTCGCTTTGTCCATCAGCCGATGTATGTAGTATCTCCAACGCGAAATCTCCTTCCTCCAGACGGGACTTGTCGCAATGGCTCTCATGAAGTCCGCTACGGCGGGAGCGTACGAAGAAGTGTTCCGGTGTCTGAAACAGGTAGTCCCGGGCCTGACCGTTTCCCGCTTACATGGCCGACTACGATCAGGCAATGCGAGCAGCCGTTGCTAAGGAATTCCCGGGAGCTCACATCTACGGATGCCACTTCCACTACGCACAGAGCCTGGTGAGGTACGCGCGGAGGCCAGCTGTGGGCTTTGGCCGAGACGTTCGTCGACGAGGTGATGTATTAGACTCCTTATTATCCTTCTGTGCGCTTCCACTCCTCCCACCTGAGCACATATTACCGATATTCCAATCAATCTCGGACGAAGCGATGCAGGCTGATCGTCGCTTCGGACTTTCCATTGAATACATGCGATCTTACTGGATGGAGACTGTCGGTCCTGCGGGGATTTCTATTTTCAGAGCACCATGTCGAACAAACAACTCAGTGGAGTCTAACAACGCCGTTCTCAAACGCACAATAGGAATTCACGGACCAGTCTGGGAACTCATCGGTAAGTGTCTGAGGACCCGAATGGTGTGCTTTATGGATAATGGAAGATCCCCGACTAATTGTGAGTCTTTCAATTTCAGCATGCTTCACGAAGATGGCGCAGCACGTCTACGTCGACTATAACATCAGTCTCAGAGGAGCGTCGGCGATCCGCTCCGTGCCCACCAAGGTGACGGTCCTCAATGAGGAAATGGTCAACTCGGCTTGGAGTCGTCTGGAAACAGGACTCATCACCCCTCGGATGCTGATTTCAAGGCTGAAGTACAGATCGGGTGCCGGTGAGTCTTTTCCCGATAATTCAATACGCGGATGTAGAGGCTTCATTGCCCACTTGACGGATTTCGCAATAATTCACCCTTCTCGTGATCTTCCAGCCGACGTCCGCGAAGGCATGTTGCAAGATGATCCCCCAGCTGAAGGTGAAGCCTTCCGAGAAGAAGAACAGGAGCCGATCGACGAGGATGATTTGGACAGCTGGTTCGCAGAGCGTATGGTGCTAGCAAATGCCGTCGAAGACGGCCAACCTGGTCCGTCTCATTCCGGGAATCCCGAAGTGTATCTCTGGTCTCTCGCTTATGTTCGCTCACTTGATTGTAGATAAAATCTCGATTCCCCCCACCCACATGCGTATTACTCATACAGTAGCAGAGCTAGTATATGTAGAGATCGAAAAAATAATCTCAATTAGTCTGGCATTCATCGCCCGGAGATCTCTTCTACACCAAAGGTTCATGACGGCTCCTGGCAGCTGGACCAGGAGTATTCCTTATCTGGCACTGCGATTATACATGTACTATACAGAAGTATGGGGAGGCACAAGGATTCGATCTACAAGATGATGGGAATTTCCGTGAGTGGAAACTTCACTAGATCAGTCGGGATACCAGGAGGAGGACAGAATTCAGACTTCAGAATGACGAGGATGCCTTCTGTGTGGTCACAGAGCAGAGAGTATCTCTTGTTGAGGAAGCAGAGTTGCTCTCATGCGGTACTCTTAAACTAGACGAATCGATTCCTTCCGGTAGATTATCGGGAGGGAGCTCGAGTTCCATTCAGAGATACATTCTTCCGATGGTGTTTCTGAATGCTTACTCTGATTGTGATTTCAAGGGTCTTGAACACGGAGAGTCATTCTCTCACGCTTCTAGCAGATGAGCTTGGAGAAGCCCCTCTTCTCGGCTGGAACTGTTCGACGAAGATGAGAGAGCATGGAGAGAGCTCTTTTGAATTGGTTTTCTCACACAGGACGCGAAGTCGTGAATGACGTAACAAGATGGGATATCGGAGGTTTCTTCGCGCCGAAATCCGAATCTCCCCTCTCCACTCCATAAGCTATTGGTGCTGCGGGTGGCAGCTGTGGAAAGTGTCGGCTGCGGTGAGAAACAAAGTTCTCGGCCCGTCTCTTGGGGGACCATGTGATTCTGCGTCCAATAGACCTTTATTTTCCCTGCTTCCCCCTCTGATTGTCTCAAAGCCTTCAGCCACCAGAACCTCGTCTATTGCGTATGCAATGGGTAGGGAAGATCCTTTTGGCGGAATCGGACCTAGGATATCTCCTCCGGTTAGATTTTCCGAGGCATTCGTAATCGCTTATCGGCTCCTCCACGACGCCGAGCTCGGTAGAGTTTGTGAATTGTATGATACGTTCCATCAACTGTCTCCGAGGCTAGTGTATCATCCTCGGCCGGTATGGGGAATCTGATGTCAGAATCGTGATCAGCGACCCCAAAAACCCCCGACTACATATATAGCTCGACCAATATAATTGTTTCTGCGCCAATTCTGTGATTTTGCCTATGATTTTCCCGTGATTTTGACTATGATTTTGACTTAAATCATAATCAAAATCATGGAAATCTCGTCTATGATTTTCAATCAAAATCGTGGTCATGATTGTGATTTTGCCTCACATATGAGTCATACGGCGTATGACTCATACGTATGATCATATAAATTGTAATTATTGTAATTAATTACGTATATATAATGTTGTTGCTCGATGGTGTGGCATTGTAGGTCCCCACCATTCTTTCGATTCTTTGAGCTATATCGCCTACCAATTGTTTCGCCGTTTCCATAAAACCTCCTAACGCCCGATGAAATATTTCCACCAAGCCGTTCGAAATCGGACTATAGATTGGTACGCGCTGGTGTCTGATTCCCAACTCGGACAGGAACTCGGCAAACAAATGGCCCACGAACTGGGGACCATTGTCGCTTGCTACGCATTCCGGGATTCCCTCACGGTTGAACAGCTCTCGGAACATTTTTATCACGTGATTCGTCGACACCTCTCTCAGCAGTTTCACCTCCGCCCATTTGGAGTAGTAATCCGCTACTACCAGCACGAATTGGTATTGTTGTCCCAGTGTATGGTCGGGCCCTCGGATATCGACTGCGAGCTTCTCCCATGCTCTGCTTGGCCACTCTGTAGGTTGTATCAAGGCGAAGCTACTTTCCAAAACTCGATCGCTGTTGACGCATATTTTACATTCTCGGATGAATTCCTCCACCATTCGATCCATGGCCGGCCACCAGTAGATCCGTCTCAATCGTTGCCGCGTGCGAACCTTCCCCTGGTGGGCGTCGTCGTGTGCGATTCGTGGTGCTCTCCCTCGAAGCTCTGTGGGCAATACAATTTTTTCTTGCCTCAGAATCACACCATCTTTTTCGGCTAGTTAGTGAATCACTGACGTCCATTCTTTTTCCCTTTTTTCGGATTGGAAGTTCTCAGCCATTTGTTAACGAATCCTAACTCTGTATCCGTCTCGGTTCTTGCTGAAATCTCTTCCCAGTATAATGGGCTGGTACTCTCGTTGAGTTGTGCTACTACTAACTCGTCTTCCCCCGCGGTGGTGAACCTATCATCGAGCGGCAAGCGAGAAAGCATGTCTGGTACGTTGTTGCTGGTCCCGGGCCCATACTCTACCACAAAATTATATCCACGCAGTCTTTCGACCCATCGGGCGATTCTGAGCGGCGCCCTACCCCTGCCCTTGGCTCCCAGAAGCGTCAGCCACACCCGGTGATCTGTTCTTAATCGGAATCTCCCTCCATAGAGAAGCACGTGCCATCTCTCGATGGCGAAAACACACGCCAACGCCTCTTTCTCGCCGGCTGAGTACCGCTGTTGTGCATCACTGAGCGCGCACGACGCGAAGGCCACCGGCCGTTCTCCGTCGGCATGCTGCTGTAGAAGCGTCGCTCCCAACCCGACGTTTGACGCATCTGTCGCCACCACGATTTCCTTAACATGGTCGAACATTGCCAAGGGTTTGGCTTCTATAAGCTCCCGTTTCATGGTTTCGAAGGCTCTTTCTGTCTCCGATCCCAATTCGAGTTTTGTATCTGCCTTCAGTAGCCTTCGCATCGGTTCTCTTATTGCTGAGAACCTGGGCACACATCTCATGTAAAAACTTGCGGTTCCCAGCACTGACTTGATCTGCGAGAGAGTTTTCGGTTCCGGTCAAGCTTCGATGGCTCGTATGTTATCCATCGTAGGTCGAACCCCATCAGCACTTATTGCGCACCCCACGAAGTCGATTTCCGTTGCTCGGATGACGCACTTCGTATTCAACGTCATTCCCCTATTCCGAATCCTCTCCAAGGTCAATTTCAATCCGTCGTCATGTTCCCTCACCGTCGTTCCATATATCAATACGTCATCCAAGTATACCACAACTCCCGGTATCCCGAACAAAACTTTCTGCATCATCCTTTGGAACGCGGCTGGTGCTGAGGCCGGACCGAATGGTACTCGTTGGAAGCGAAATAATACCCACGGTGTTATAAACGCAGTGAGATCTCTCGATTCGGCTGCCAAAACTACCTGATGGTATGCTGACAGTGCATCCAACTTGGAGAACACTTCCGCGCCCCTCAGTTCGGCTAACAGATCTTCGAAGAACGGCAACGGGAAAACGTCGGCGACAATTGCTCCGTTAACGGCCCGCAGATCCCCACATAATCTCACCCGTCCATCTTTCTTCGCCACCACCACCATGA
>NW_003803434.1:0-1087 GCF_000255335.2 Galendromus occidentalis
GACTAAATAAATTCATTGTCTGCGATTGGGATAAAAGGGGGTGCTTATTCCAATGAGACTTTGTATCTTACCAAACCATTCTTCGTTGAGAGAAAACGAGAAAACAAGAGAGAGACGAGCGATGGGAAAACACAACTCATCCGATGCCCGCCACGAAGACAGCGAAAACGAGCGTGAGCTATCTGTAGATCTTTTGAGTGGTTAGAATATCTTCTCCCCACTATGAGCCCTAACAAATATGTCCTGATTTAGAGGACGAAAGGCGTACAATTCGTGACGACCCCAAAGAGAGACTCGATCGAGATACGAAGACGAGCGCTGGGTCTGGAAACGGTCACCGAAAGGTGCCGGTCCGCGTTCACGAAGCCGCGTTTGGCGGCAGGAGCAGTATCAGTGATACTGATACTCGTGGTGGTAATCTGCATCGCTTAGTAGCGTATTTTTCTCCCATTCTCCTATTGTGGTTTGTATCATTCTAAGTGATACACTGTCTGATGCATCCTTTCAAATAGTGAAAGGCTCGCAACAGACGGATGTTCCCAGGGAGATAGACATAAGGATGTTCAAGCCAGACAGGATCGTCGGCGGACTCCATTTCTACTCGAAATCCGAGGCATTCTGCCTCTTCTGGGAGTCGAAGGCTTCTCCTCAAAGTACGAGGGTACTTGTATCCTCGGTCCCACTTCGGTGGGACAATGATTGGAGCCGGCGAAGGGCCGGAGAGGTTTGCGAAAGCAAACCTGTCTTCAAAAATTTGAAAAAACTTGAAATAAGACGAAGTCTTTGAATCTGAGAAAACGCCTTTACTATGTTAGTTCCTCATCCTCCAATCCATTTCGCGGCCAAGCCCTCAATTCGATCTCTCGGTAGCCCAGGCGTTTCAGCCTCATAGCCAGAAAGTAGATCACTCCGCTCAAAGCAGTAATGATTGAGCATAGAAATCCAGTTGAAAGCCACCACTTGAGGTCTCCGCTTGAAGGCACCGGCGTTGGTGTCGGTGCCCTTGTGGTGCTTGGCATCTCCGTAGTAGGCCGACCGGTGGGAGTTTCCGTCGTTGGTTTGATTGTCGAGGATGTTGGAACAGGCG
>NW_003803435.1:0-1899 GCF_000255335.2 Galendromus occidentalis
GATTTTGTCATATTCAGTTTTATGAAGCGTTCATTACTCCGATTCACGTTCGCAACTCGAGACAGTTTCATTCAGAACGGAACGTCCGTAAGTCGGGGCGATCGTAAGTTGAGGTCTCACCAGGGCCGCAGAGAGAAGTTCTCGGCCCGGGGGGAAATTCGGACATGGGCCCCTCCCGATCATGGTGTGGGATCTGCCGCTAGAAAAAAAGATGCAACAAATGGGTCAGAGCAGCAGTTTTCCCACAAGTGAAGCCCCTTGGAGAATGATGATGACTGATCGCCGCAGTCAGGGAGCAGCAGAAACAATATCAGCTTCATGAATACCTTGGGAACAATGCACTGAGCCGCCGAAGTCCACTAAGGAATGTTTTTTTAAATGAAAACTCCTGCCAATCTTCATGAAAAAAGCGCGCGGTAGCCGTTCGCGTGCACCGATCGTCTGTGATGTCATTTCTCGTTGTTGTGACTCATGGAGACTGAAGAAACCAATGAACTCGGGGGCCAATCGGTTTGCTCGGAGCGTGGAAGGGGGCTTCTCTGAACAGTCTCGTGAATACCGATTGGAGGCGCTTACCACGAGCCTACAGGGTGGCCGATCTAAATTGACACTTTCGCTACAAGCAACTTTGAGAAGGCATTGCTAAATGGAAACAGGTCGGAGGTTCAAGATACTATAGAGGCAAAATCTCTGTACCCTCACGAAGATGTTTATTCAATGTAACCCCCATTGTTGGCTACGACGGCTTCGAGCCGACGTCGGAAGCTACCGCAGGCTCTTTTTACAATATGCTTCGGAAGAGCACGAAACGCCCGCTAAATGGCGAGGGTGAGTGAGGCGGTGTTCGGGTGGCGTTCTTTGTTGGACCTCAATTCAAAAGCGCTCCACACATAATAGTCCATCGGATTAAGATCAGGACTATTAGGGGGCCAGAACTCTTTTGGCCAAAACATGTTCACATTCGACGATAACCAATCTTGAACCATACGGCTCGTGTGAGCCGGCGCGCCGTCTGGCTGGAAGACGTATGGGTTTCCATCGCTCACTCTATCCATCCAAGGCTTTATCACAGTTTGTAGAACCCTCAGATAAACCTCCTTCGTGACAGTTTCAGCTCTACCGAAGAAATAAGGAGGCATAACATGTCCTTGGCTTGAAACCACCCCGAGAACATGAACACTCGCCGGGAACTTCGTTTTCGGGACCTCTCACGCATTCTCTGCACAGGTGACAGTACATCGATGGTTTTGTCTGTTGAATTTTTCGTCGACCGTGAAGATTTTCTCGTCTGAGAAGAACCGGATACACCGAGCAGTGTCAGTCTTCAAAGATTGAAGGAGCCGTCCACATCTCTCGACCCGAGCTTTCCGGTTTGCCTCTGACAGCATTTGTCGGACTTTCGGTCGATAGGCCTTGCACATAAGGTCCTTTTGCATCACATTTCGCACATTATCACGGCTCACTCGATATTCCGTGGCCAGGCGTCGTTGCGAAATGTGGTGATCCTTCGAAATTCGCTCACGGACGGCATTAACGAGTCTCGGAGATCGCTTCGGCCGTTTTCGAACGTGAGTTTTGCGCGCCCCGGTGTGTAGGATCCTTCCTCCGAAATTTCTGCATGCGAGAAAAACTTTCGCGACTCGGTACACCGTCTTCTTCCGGAGTTTCAGCTTCCGGATTATCTCGGCCGGCCGCATTTTTGCGCGGAGCGCGAGCACAATACTTTGTCTTCGGACCAGCTCCGGAGGCCGTGAATCAGTTCCCGCCATGGTTCTGTTATTATTCAATGGTCCACAGGTGCAGACACAAACACCCGCGGTAGCTCGCGGATGGATGCATTTTCTCGGCTCCGGGCGGTACATTCAAAAAAGTGTCAATTTAAATCGGCCACCCTGTACA
>NW_003803436.1:0-2186 GCF_000255335.2 Galendromus occidentalis
GGAAATTTCCCATTTTCCCCGAACGCGCTCGAGATCTACACAGACGCCGATTACGCTGCCTCTAAGGACACGCGACGGTCAGTCAGTGGCACAGTGACCAAACTCAACGGTGGACCGATACTGTGGTCATCCAAGCAACAAAAATCAATAAGTCTATCCACAACAGAATGTGAGTTCATAAGCGCAACAGAAGGAGCAAAAGATGCCCTCTGGCTTTCATCGCTCTTCAATGAACTCAATATTCAGTTGAAACCCAACCTCTTCATAGACAACCAATCAGCTTTAAAGCTAATCCAGAACCCCCAATTCCACATGCGCACGAAACACATCGATGTGCGATATAAGTTTATAAGAGAAACATTCCAGAATTCTTCCCGACGGTTCAACGATTCCTGGAGCAGCTTGCCCGAGGAGATTTGTCAAGCATCCTTGGCCAACATCGTCGCAAGTGTGAGACAATCAGAACTGTTCCACGATGGTCTAGACAATCTTCAGAGAGCTAGGCTCAACGCGGCGCTTCATCCTAGCAGCGGAAGATGGCTACACGCTCTGCCCTCTCCGTCGATTGGCACGATGCTGGACAACAACACACTCCGCATCGCTGTCGGTCTACGATTGGGTATACAGTAAAAGCTCGTTATGACGAACAGCTGGGGACCGGCGGACTTTGTTCGTTGTATCGAATATTCGTTCTATCGGGTACGACAGAAAAAGTGCCCAAAATTGCTGCATCGTTCCTTCTGCGAGAACTGACGTGAATAATGAAAACTTGAGCGCTAGCGCTCTCCGGCAAGAAAGAGACCACAACAATTTTATTCGGATGTTAAGTTACGACGAAATCCGTAAGCTTCGTCTGCACCATTTTCCTAGTCTGACTAGTTAAGACGAAGTTTTCAATACCTGAGATGCTTTTGAAAATATGATCTGGCACGTTATCATGAGAGAACACGAACCGCTTCAGCCTGCTCATCGACTCTAACATTGCGCCAATCGACACATTCTCTTCCTGGATTCCTCCGTCAGGATCTTCGTCACTCTCACTGGAGTCACAACTCGCGGCTCCAGGAACCTCCAAGAACGGTTTCAAAATGCAAGCGTCCGAGAGCTCCTCGCAAACATGAACGTCGTCATCTGCTGTCACATAGTCGTCAAAATTTACGTTCTGATCATTTCCGAGGCGCTGTGCATTTAACTGCCAGAGGTCTGTCGGATCATAATCTTCATTTGAATGGTCATCGCTGATCACATCAGAAATCGGCAGGCCTGAGCTGAAAACACAACTCTTCTCCCAACACCGTCTGATTGTTGTCGGGATGATCTCAGACCATGCGTTCGAGAGCATTTTCATTGCTTGCCTGACGTCGACCTTCGTATCTTTCCCAGCGTTCTCCGAAACTAAGATTAGCCTTATGAGCGATTTCCGATACCGGGCTTTGACTGCTCTGATGATGCCGAGATCTAATGGTTGAAGAATAGAAGTACAATTCGGGGGGAAATATTCGACTCGAATGTTCGTCATCCGTGGCACAACATTATGAGCGGAGCAGTTATCAAGAAGCAAGAGGACGTTCCTCTTCTCCGCTTTCATTTGTCGGTCAAACTTCAACAACCACTCACTGAAGAGCTCGCGCGTCATCCAAGCTCGTTTGTTCCCCCGGTATAGACATGGCAGAGATCTTACATTTTTCAAGCAACGTGGCTTCGCTGATTTCCCTATGACGAACAGCTTCCTCTTATCGGTACCGCTTGCATTACAACAAAGCAAGGCAGTCAGTCTGACTTTAGACTTCTTCCCTCCGGCACAAGTCTCTCCCCTCACAGTCAAAGAACGTTCCGGCAGCAATTGGAAGAACAGGCCAGTTTCGTCCGCGTTGTAGACATCATCAGTAGAGCCCGTACGTTCAAGCAAAATACTTATTCATCTTATAATCCATGATTTTAGCATTCATCATCCATAAGTGCTTATTTTGCTTAAAGTTCATATTTTGAGCATTTATTATCCATAAACGCTTATTTCGCCTAAAACGCATACCCTGAGCATTTATGATTCGTGAATGACCGAAGAATGCTCAGGAACCGTGATTCGAGCGAGCACCACCGATGAGAGCTCCAGCGTCGCGCCAGCTTCCGCAGGCGGCTTCGATGTGTATGCATGATGGATGGAAAACGCGTCAGGACGATTTCGA
>NW_003803437.1:0-1795 GCF_000255335.2 Galendromus occidentalis
AATCTGGCAGAGAACCACGGGAGGATCGTGTGAAACTTTTGAGGAATGGCGGAGTGAATTTTTGGAAGCGTTCGTGCCGGAGGCATGTGGGAGTCAGCTCATGGAGCAGTATGTTGCGAGTCGGCAAAATCGCGGAGAATCTATGATGGAATTCGCGAGGCGGGTAGAGGCGTTAGGACTAGAGGTGAATGCGAGCACGGAGAATATGAAATACGTAATCCTACGAGGGCTGAGCCCGATGAATCGGCGGTTTGGAGATATCGTGGCTAACACGTATCATAAAACAATCACGAAATTAATTCATGATCTGGAGAGAGTCGAGGGTGGACTAAGTAGGAATTTCCAACGTGCGAGCTCTTTTCCATATGAAGAAGGGCGGTATACGGCACGACAATTTGCGTGTTATCGCTGCGGACACGAGGGGCATCGGGCGGTCGACTGTACGGAGCGGTTTAACCAAGGCGAGACGTCTTGGCGACGCGCAACGCCAATCTCGGCACCGGTGGAGCCCAGACGTGAGGATAGAGGAGGTAAAATTGCAAAAGCTGGATCGTTTAGAGAGGGAGATATGCGGAATAGCGAGGTAGCTAATCAAAGAGGACGGATGGCGAAGCCTAACATGGCGGAACCTGCGGCGGCTAGAGCGATGGCGAACGTCGGTGCGGTAATCGATCGGCAGAGTGCACGTGGCACGTCGACAACGTGCTACAGGTGCGGTCAGCCAGGTCACTTCTCGCGGAATTGCACTACGGTGGTAGCCGTGGGTGCGGATGATAGCGAGAACGAGGAGATGCTCGAAAGAAACGAAATGTATCATTGTCGGGCATTGAAAAACGTGCTGATCAATGGGCAGCCATGGACGGCGAAGGTGGATACTGAGGCGGGAGTTAGCATAATATCGGAGGAGGCGGCAGAGAAGTTGAGTCTCGAACTGTTGCCGAGTCGTTGCGGAAATATCAACAGCATCAGTGGGGACGTCTGCAAGCCAATAGGTAGAGCGGTGGTGCAGCTGGGAGTTGACGGTCTTCGCATCGAGAATGTCAATTTGACGGTATTACCCCGCGGATCATGGAGGCGAAGCGAGGTACTTCTGGGAAAGGATTTGATCAACGAGGGTTTGGTATCAATCTTCTATGGCGGTTTCTCGTGGTTGCTACAGAAGACATCGTTCGCAAACATCGCGAAGGAGTTACCTCCGGGAGATCCTAAGGTGGATTTCATATTCAGAACGGAGGGGAAGGTCGAGAACGGGGAGGATCGAGATGAGACAACGAAGGTAGAGCTTAGGGTGAGAGAGAACGTTAAAATCCAGCCGAGATCGATAGGCATGGTAGACACTAAAGTGGCGGATATGGAAGACGGCATCATAAGCGTATGCAGCGGATCGACGGTCGATGTACTATTGACGGTTAAAGATAAGGCGGTAAAGGTTCCAGTAATAAATCACAAGAACGAAACGGTCAGTCTGAAACCAGGGACGGTCATTGCGAGAGGGCAGAGGGTCTCGGACAAGCGCGACGAATATTATGACGTCATTCGAGAAGGATTGGTTGGGAGTGGTACAGCGGAGCTCGAGAGGCGTAGTCTCAAGTTGGAGGAAGTAACGATTAACGAAGCGGTACCGCGTAAATTCAAATTTTTGTTACTGGAGTTACTCAACAAGTATAGGATGGTAATCGCGACAACCATGGCGGAGTTGGGTCGGACTAAGTGGACGGAGTTCACGATCAATGAACTTCCCGGAAGCGCACCGGTTCGATGCAAGCCATTTCGGTTGTCGATGACAGAGAGGGAG
>NW_003803438.1:0-1700 GCF_000255335.2 Galendromus occidentalis
TCCTGAGCTCGCTGCTAACTGCTCGCGTCAATTTTTCCAACTCCTTCTTCATTTCTAGCATTTCCGCTTCCATCGTTGGCTTCGGCTTCGTACACTTCAATCACTTTTCTTTCAACACTGCTCGCGAGTTCCGTGCGTACCCCACCGCTGCTGTAATGTCGCTTAGTCTCTACGTGGGTAACACAGATGTCACGAACTGGTGTTGAATAGAGTTTATTGAACTTAGTCGGCTAGTCACTCTGGCACACACCTACAACTACCCTTCACGATTGCTTGCGCTCGAATGAATCTCTCTCTACTTCAAGTTCTGACGTCATTGATGCCGCCGTCACTAAATTCTCGCGCGATCGGCCGCCGATCGTCTCTCTAACGCTCGACTCTGGCGCCCTCTAGCGTGATAATCAATCCACGCACGACACTTGGTTGTCCGTCTCGGCATTCCCTACTTGCAGGCGTCCGTCCGGATTGTGATCGGTAGTTTTTCGTCGAAGTGGCCCAGCAGTGGAGGGCTCGTCAGTTTTCGGCGTAGCAATTCGGATGCTTGTTGCTGTTCCCGGGCCCATGTGAACTTTGTTTCGTCCTTGAGTAATTCATTAAGTGGTGCCGCGATTTTCGAGAAGTTTTCGATTAATTTGCGATAGTACGAACATAAGCCTAGGAAGCTCCTCACTGCTTTCGCGTTTTCCGGGGTGCTGAATGTTCCGATGTCGCTTGTCTTGGTTGGGTCGGATCCCTTCCTTCGTGACCTCGTGACCTAGGAGGATGATCCTGTCTGCTCCGAAGGAGCACTTCTTTATGTTATGGGAGAGGATGGCCCGGTCTAGGCAACCTAGGATTTCTTCTAATCTCTCTCGTTGTGTTCCCGTATTGAATGTCCAAAAATGCATAGGTCGTCGAGGTGTACGAAGGACTGTTTCCATTTACGGCCTCGGAGCACCTTGTCCATCAGGCGTTCGAAAGTGGCAGGTCCATTGAACAGTCCGAAGGGGAGAACCTTGAATTCAAATAGGCCGTCGGAGGTTACGAACGCCGTTTTTCCCCTGTCTTGCTCGTCGACGGGGCGCTGGAAATAGCCTCATTTTAGATCTAGTGGTCGGAAACCACGGAAAATCATAACTTCTGAAGGACTGCACCGATTTCCTTGAAAATTCTATGAGGGGGTATTTGGCCTAGGGCGCAACTTTTGAGATAATTTTCGGGTCCGGGTTCGAACCCCGAGAC
Source organism: Galendromus occidentalis (assembly GCF_000255335.2). NCBI lineage: Eukaryota > Metazoa > Arthropoda > Arachnida > Mesostigmata > Phytoseiidae > Galendromus > Galendromus occidentalis. The sequence goes on from NW_003803438.1 coordinate 1,222, forward strand.
CCCGAAAATGGAATTTTTTTCACTAAATCGGCGATTGCGGCCGAACGGCTGAACCGATTTCGGATTTCTTGGTGGCGTTGGAAAGCTGAGTGAATTTCGCATCTTTTTGTCTCTCGCGAGTTTGACCTATGACCTTTCCTAAGCGAGCTGGCGGCCGATTCAAAGAAGCGCCGATATCTCCTCGAAAAATGCTTCGTTTTCTTCTCGCAAAAGGACGATTCGGTGTGGAATTGGATGATCTGACCGTTTCTGACAATGATACAATCATTTAGTAAAGACGGAAAAAATTATATTATATTTTTTTTTCAAGTCAAAAATAACGTTTTTTTTCAGTTTTTTCGCAAAAGTGCCCTACCCTCTAAAGCTCCCAGGGCAACCAACATTTTTCTCTAATGCCCCGCGTCCCCCCGCATTCCCTGAACCTCATATTGGGCACCCCTTCCGCGATTATCTACCTTTAAACTCATGAAAACACCTCA
>NW_003803439.1:0-4108 GCF_000255335.2 Galendromus occidentalis
CCCGGCATCCCCTTGAGCTCATCGATGGTTTTGTAGAAATGAGCGATGCTATCAACGAGCGGGCAGGAGCTCGCTTCGAGATTCGTGATGCTGCTTGGCAAAAAGTCCAAGTGCGCATGGATGTAAGAAAGGTTTTCTCTCAGGTTCGGCGACCGCAACAAATCCTGAACAATTAGGATGCTTGCGGCCTGCTTACGATCGAAAGAATCAACCACGTTCGCGAACGTATCCAGGTGCTCAGCGTAGTAGAGTGCGGCAGCGACCCACGTCCCCCACCGGGTTATGACCGGCTGGGGTGGAAGGGGCGTACCCGGCGCAAGTTCTCGGAACATGGTGACCCGCGCCGCAGATTTCAAGAATATCTTTTTCCCGTTTGACACCAGCTTGTCAACTTCGGGGAACAGCAATCTGGCTTCCTCCGCTACTCGATGCAGTGCATGCGCCGCACAAGTTACATGCTTCATGCGGGGAAAAAGCACCTGTAGGGCATTCGCAGCCTTCCTCATATACGGCGCAGCATCCGTCACGAATAGGAGAACCCTTTCGTGATGGACTCCGTTTGGCCAAAGTACATTGAGAGCATTCATGAAGCTTTGGGCGATGGTCGAGTTATTGGTTTTCTCCAGATTGTCTGCGTGGAGTAGGAAACTCCTGGACCCGGAAGTTTCCAAAGTTCCGATGATACTATGCGCAACGAATGTTCCGAGAGGGTCTGTTGTCTCATCGATGGAGATCCATATAGATTTGCTTCCAACGAAACTCCTTATGTATTCCATTTTCCCCTCGTATATGCTCTTGATATAGTGCAAGCGTAACGTGATTGATGAAGGGACGTGTTGCTTGCAGTATTTTCCCAAGAAAGCACTGAGCTTTTCATTGTCCAGTTTCCGCAGCGGTATGTCAGCAGATAAAAGTGCATCGCAGAGATCGACGTGAAATTGACTCTGTTTCCCGGTGGCTCCGAGGAACGACTTCATTTGGACGACGTTCGTAGACCCAGACTCTTTCTTCTTCTCGCAAAGCGCCTTGTGATTAGCTCCTTCGATGTGCTGCTTAACCAAAGACTTCTTGTCCGAAGAGACCACCTTCTCGCACACCTTACACAGGAGTACGTTCCCATCGAACGACAGCACATCCTGGCCGAGAAGAGTCACATAGTGCATTTGTCTTGAGGGAGGCGTCTTCGGCATCGTGAACACGTCTGAATCGGAGCGGAGATCGAAACACCACAGCTCTGCAAACCTTCGCTCCGAGTCTTCCCTCGATGAGAACGTGACTTCGATCAGATTTTCAACGGATCGGTATTGCACAAATGATAGTCCCCGACTGGAAGTGCGTTAACAACGGATTAGATAGGGGGATTGTCTTCTGCATGCTGTTCTCCATTGTCAGCTCAATTCTCGGAGTTGGGGAATCCATTCAGGGAGCCAGGAGACTCCTAGGTAGAACTCACCGCGTGCTCGGGGCGGAGGAATCGTCAAAGGGGGAACTTCCGGGCTGATTTCCAATCGACACTGACTTCTGATCGACGATTGAGATAATCTCGTTTCTGAATCCGCGAGCCACTTGCGGCAGAACGACGCCGATCGGTAGACATGCGGATTCGAATGATTTCCGAATCGCTCTAACGTGCACGTCGCTCGATTTTTCTCGAGCTTCGATCTGTGAGAATGTCTGTTGGGACACCATGGTTCGAAGGAAGTTCTGTTCTTGGGTGTAGAGGGCGCTTAGGCAGCATAATATGCTACGATATGCCCCGAGTCCTTGAATATGCTTTCTTATGAGAAAAGTCCAGGAATAGGCATTTTCATGCTAAATATGCGAAAAGCATGAAGTGACGCGCTCTACACATGAGGTTTACAGTCGCCGTGTTCATGGGCGGAAGCGTGAGAAGGTGTGAGACCCGTAAAGATTACATCGGCCCCTTCATCGGAACAGCTCAACTCAATGAAGACGAATTATTTATACCCTTCTCTCAAATCGCAACTTACGAGTCCCAGAGGCCTCTTTTCGTTATGACATACCGATACGTCCCGGGATTTTGCTTCAGCAACCGCACGGTAAAAGGAGAGGAGTGTCGAGCTGACTGGTTCAGCGATGAGCGGAGACTGGTCACGAACGGTGTAGAGGCTCACGACAAAGAGAAAGATGAGGTCAATGTACAGAATGGGGAGCTGGCCCAACCCGCTGACGTCTTGGAACATATTTATTCGGCACGCGAGGAATATCTAGATTTTATGCGAGACTTGTCCGCGTACCATAGACCCCGGGTCGAGGGCGATGCGCCTCAAATGGTTCTCCAGTACCTAAAAGAAGGGTCGTTCCTCCACATTTAACACGAGTATCGAGACCTCTTGGCTTACCTGCGCCAGACGTTGTTGATTGCACGCAGATCGGATCGCTTCCGCGAGCTAATGAAAGTGTGGGCAAAAGGAACCGAAACCCGAGCCCTCCGTTTCCTTGCCTCCGATTTCAATGAATTTCTTTCGAGTCAGGGAGTCGCCAAAGTTGTCTTCCACTGTCGATTCAGCGACATCAATGGATATTTCGTCTCCGCCATAAGCTTATGCTTCAACCGAGCTCGCGAAACCGTGGACTGCGACAGCGGACGAACCCTTTGGAAGGGGGTCATCGGTGGTTCCATATCGTGAATCACTTCTTTCGGAGGGTTCCGAGCGTGCGTCAGGCACGCCGTGCATGACAAGGCGATATCTTGGTCTATGCCGTGCCACCAGACGTATCGTCGAGCTAGGCTTTTCATTTTCTCAGAGCCGTAACGGCCCTCGTGAAGTTTCTTGAGTATCCTCTGACGGCAGGATTTCGGGACGACGACTCTGTGCCCTCTCAAGATGACTCCGTCGTTATATGTACTGAAGCGATGCCAGCGCCCTCCACTATATGTATATACAAGCCGTGAGGGCGCTTCGCGCCCCCACGGCTGAATGCCAACGATGCATTGCTTTTCGTTGTCTGAAGAGAAGCGTGGGCAATCCTTAGACATGTAGCTCCTCCCAGTCCGGACAAATGATCTCGAAAAAGGATTGCAAGGAAGGATCTACGATCCTAAAATCTATTTTCCATGGCTCGTGGAGGGGCGAAAGTATACATTTGGTTTATAAACGGGGAATAATTTCCAATCCGAATCCAACAAATCAGGCGTCGACTATATAAAAGTGATGAATATTGTCCGTTTCACCTTCCGCTCTAGATACTGAAGACCTCAGTCTGTAACGGTCACTGACCGGTCACCACTTAACCCGTTCACAGTGTTTTCAGCGTGACCCATATTCGGATGCTCTTCTGTGTTCAACCCTTTCCTATGACTCGCTATATATAAGGACAATAAACCTCAGCCAGCAAAGGGGGAGCCCAAGACTGACTCTAGCATTCCGTGTGATCATTCTAGCCGAGGTATCAACGAGATACGTATATCTCTTCACCGTATATATCTCTCAGCACGAGTTGCTCAGGAAGATAAGTGATACCGTGAACCGAAGTGAAGTGTCCATCCACAATGTCCAATCCTTCGACTTCGAGAGAAAACCCCCTCTACGGCTACGTCCAAGTTGGCGAGGACGACGACGGCGGAAACACCCCGGTATGCGACAAAGACGAACCAACCTCATGCGGTCCACGACCCAGAGTGGTTAGCAGCATTATCCTGGCTGCTGATGGGAAGAACTACATCGCCTGGAAGACCATCATCCAATCGGTCCTCGACGGCGAACCGTTTGCCTGGGATGTCACCCGAGGACGCCTCAACCCTCCGGATCCAGAGAAAGCAAAGACGAAGGAAGGCAAGAAACAGAAACAGGAATTCACCATCGGAAATCGAGCCGCACGATACATCCTGATCAACTCGATCCACCCCGACCTGGCTGTGACGTTGTTCTTGGACAACGCAGAGGACATTGGAGCCCAGGAGATTTGGAGAAGAATCCGGATCAGATTCCAACAATCAGACGGCACCAAGAAGAACCTGTCCGTCGCCAAATTCCTGCGCTACAGATACCAGCCCGGATCGACTGTGTCAGAGAATCTCCTAAACTACAAGAAGATCGTTTATGAGATGAACCAGTCAGGCTTCGCGCTCGATGATGATCTGACC
>NW_003803440.1:0-5000 GCF_000255335.2 Galendromus occidentalis
GGGCACGTGCCCCGGGCGCCGACTTCGGAGGGGCGCAAAATCGTGATTTCTGTTCATTTTAGCTAAGCGCGAATAGGGAGGTTAGAATTGATTCTAATACAGTGGAATTCAAAATTTATACAAGAGACAGTGAAGCTATCTCCTCCCGCAACATGGAGAGCCATCCTATTGGTCCGCTCGAGTGAAGCGAATGTCTCCAAGAGATATATGTACGTTCTCAGTGACCCTCGCTGATCCTCCTCCCCGTGTCTTTGCGCCACACGGAATTCACTATCTCGCTCTCTCGCCAAAGTTTGGCGCGTAAACAATTAAGGGTTCTGCGAGAAATACACACACATACATTACTGTGGAAATTCGGGTGAGTTCTGCGACTTCTCCGATGAAATTGAAGCTCCAAATCCATGACTCGAGTCACGGCGAAGCTCTCATGTTAGCTTGTTTTGCAGACTGAAGTATAGACATGAAACGAAATGGTATTAAGGAAAGCGGAGCTCAGGGCCGAAAACGAAGGAAATCGATCCATAGACAGACGGAGAAAAGTCGAAAGGTTCTCCTGTCATTTTTAGCTCGGAATAAATCGACAACACCGCAAACTCTTCCGCCGGGAACCCCATTTGATCACGATGAAGTACCACCGACTCCCCCTGATTCCCTTTGTGATAGCGATGAAATACCGTTGACTCCGACTGATTCTCTTCGTGCTCGCGATGAAATACCGTCGACTCCGACTGAATCTCTTCGTGCTCGCGATGAAATACCGTCGACTCCGACTGATTCTCTTCGTGCTCGCGATGAAATACCGTCGACTCCGACTGAATCTCTTCGTGATGGCCATGAAATACCGCCGACCCCGACTGATTCTCTTTATGACGGCGACTCAGACCCAGTGACTTCGGAAGAAATTTCCCGGGATACCAGTGTCACAGCATCATCAGTGAACGCTCCGGAAGACTCACTCATAACCAATGTCTCATCCACACCGGCAGCTATCGCCGAGCACGATCTTGGGCTACTGGAGTTTCACTCGAATTCCGGAAAAGTCACCGTCTCCGATAGTTTAAGAGTTGAGATGGTGACCCTAGGGAGCGAGTACTTTCAGAACAGAAACGGCCCTTTTTTTCGACGCGGCGGAGATGCATGACTCAATCGTGGTTCTACAAAAGGTTGGGAAATGGCCTCGGCACAAAGATTCTCCGCACATGGCTCGTCTACTCTCCAACGAAGGGCGCAGCTTACTGCTTCTGCTGCCTTCTCTTCGCCAGAGCTGATGGACACAATTCAGCACTGACGTCCTCCCAAGGATTCACGAAGTGGAAAAATATAGAAAGGATGGATGCTCATGAAAATGCTCCGTCTCATAGAGCCTGTTTCGCTGATTGGAAAGAGCTCGAAAGAAATCTGAGAACTAATAGCGCTATCGATATCGAAGTGCAATCAGTGTATGCAACCGAGAAACAGAAATGGAGGTATGTTCTCAGCAGAATAAGTCACTGCATCAAATTCCTGGCTACACAGAATTTGCCACTCAGAGGCCACCGGGAAAACCAATGCGAAGACGTGGGTAATATCGGGAATTTTCTCGGCCTAATGAAGCTCGTCGCAAACTTCGACCCAATCATCAAGGACCACATGACTCGCTCTCGGGGAAATCCGGGCTCGACGTCCTATCTGGGGTCTAGAACGCAGAATGAGCTCATTCATCTCATGGCAGGACAAGTGAAGGAAAAACTCCTGAGAAAAATCAGAAAGGCCAAATATTACGGGATTCTCGTGGATTCCACACCCGATCTTGCTCACAGAGAGCAACTTTCGTTCGTGTTGAGATATGTCGACGTTGATTATGAACAGAAAAAAGCTCAGGTCAGGGAGTCTTTCCTCGGCTTCGTTCAAGTACATGAAAAGAATGCTGAGGCATTGGTAGCGACGATCTTGGAAAAACTTGAGGACGACAAGCTGGATTTCGGGAACTGCCGGTCCCAATGCTATGACAATGCCGCCGTCATGGCCGGTCACCGCTCCGGTGTGAATCAACGGCTGCTCGAGAAGAATGGTTTAGCGTTATTCGTGAATTGTGATAATCATTCCCTCAATCTAGCCGGCTTGCACTCTGCCCGCAGTGAACCAGCAATGATTAGCTTCTTCGCGACTATTGAAGCCCTGTACGCCTTCTTTTCCCGTTCGACTCTGCGATGGGAGAAGTTGAAAAAGACGATCCCCGTCGGACTGAAACGCGAGTCTGAAACAAGATGGAGCTCTCGCAGCGATGCTGTCAAAGTAGTCAGCACGCATGTCAGGGAGATTATCGATCTCCTGGATAAAATGTCTGATGACTCCTGCGACTCGGTAGAAACTAGAAGTGAGGCACGTCAGTTATTCACCCGCATGGTCTCGTATGAATTCTTGACGCTTCACGGCTTCTGGAATAACCTCCTGAGCAGAGTCGATAGGGTCCAGAAGAGACTCCAGGATCCCTCCATGAATTTCCATGAAGCTGCCAATGATCTGTCGTCTCTGAAGAACACCTTCTCCAGAGAAGGATGCGATTTCGTAGACGCAGCCATCACTGATGGCCAATGCCTCTGCGATGAATACGATGTAGCATTCGAGAAACGCAATAGGAGAAGAAGAAGTATGCCAGATGAACACCGAAACTCTGAAATCTCCGCTATACAAGAAATGCGCCGTGTTATGTACTCAACGATCGACCGGCTTCAGCGAGAAATGAGAGAAAGGTTCGAGCGACTGACAAACCTAGACAATACTTTCGGGTTCCTTCTCGACACTCAGCGGCTACTACAAGGCCAGCTGAACGAATTGAGGTCCGATTGTTTGTCATTTGCGAATATGTATTCGGATGATGTCGACGGTAACGACTTATACAGAGAGATATGTGATTGTAGGATGTTAGTCAGCGTGCGGGAGGAGTTACGATTAAGGAAACCCGAAGAACTCCTCAATTTCATCATAGAATACGGCGACGAGAGTGTCTTCCCCAATCTTCGGGTAGCGATACAAATACTACTGACGATTGCCGTCTCGATCGCCAGTTGCGAGCGATCCTTCAGCAAGCTTAAGCTCATCCTATCATACCTCCGAGCGTCAATGGGGCGAAGACAGACTGATTGATCTCTCTATCATGAGCATAGAGAGAGAAGTCACCGAGGACACCGACTTCGAATCTTTAATCGATACCTTCGCTTCGGTGAAGGCTCGAAAAGTCGTATTTTAAACATGTGGTATATTGTGATACGTGGTAATTCGGAACCTTCGAATGTTTTAAGTTTAAACAGAGTGAAGAGATCAGAACAATAAATGTAAAGATGTATATGTAAAGTATACTGAAAACTCAATCCGTCGTCTTCTGTAGAAAAAAAATCGACATGAAGGGGGCGCATTCCCGTCCTCTGCCCCGGGCGCAAAATGGGCTAGGAACGCCACTGGCGCCAACCGTCAGCATTCTCAGCTGTCTTTGTGGCGCTTGTGGGAGACCCGTCTCGATCAGCTGGCAGGGCATCAGCTGGTTCTCCTTCAGAGAACACTGCCAGGATTTCCGGTCGCAGCGACGTGGCAGCCATCTTCAGGGTGCTATCGTCGACTGCCAATCCAGCAGTTGGCGTCACGTAGAGTCACGCGGAGATACGATCTCGCAGACTCGACAGTCTTTCCCTGCATTTTTGGGTCCAATTCCCATATCACCATTATCAATCGATATCGTGGAGATTCGGAAGTTCAACCCTTCCGTTGTCATCTCCAGGAGAGCTCCGATCAACTCGAAGTCTCCAGTCATCTCTCTATTCAACCGTGCGTAGCGCATTCCACGTGTGATCTCTACGAGTTCAAACCTTGTGTTTTCACCCTCGCGGTTCAAGTCCGTGTCAGTGGGAGGGCGTTCGCCACATTCACCGCTACTGTTCGGAGAACCGTTGTAGCAACTCTTATTGCTCTCCGAAGTTTCGAAAATCTCTGTATTGGTATTGTCAAATAATATGCATACAATAATCTGAGTCCCTTAGGGAAATTCTTAAGATTCCAAATATTGCCCGGTCGTTGTGCAAATAAACCCTTGCCATCACTTGTGAAGGCCGACAGTAAGTCGATCATCAAAAGGGGAGACGTGCGGTATTTTCTCTTGTCAGGAATAGTTTCGCTCGTTCTACCCCGATCATTGGGAAAACCGATTAGAAGTATTATCAGTTATCACCAAGTCTGACTTCTCGAGATCTCATCGTGGAGTTCAGTTTGGTGAAGAAACTCTGATCGTTGAGCACGTTATGAGAGCTGCCGGAGTCGATAACAAATTGCACCTGTGAAGTGTTAGCTCTTCCCTTGTCTTTGCCCGAGTCTTCCCTCGTGAGGAAGACCTTGGTCACGTGCGCCTCCGGTTTACCTTTGGTTTTTCATGGAGGATTCTCCTTGTTACAGAACCCTGAGGAATGTCCCACTCCATTACATGTGCAACAGCGTAAGTCCGTGGTGCGGGAGTGAGAGTGCATTTTTCGCGTGTTCGTATTCTGTCGCTGGTATTGTTGCCTCATAGGTCGACGTCTTCTCCTGGTGAGGTTGGTTCTCGCCATGAGCACAGTTACATCTTTGATGTCGCCGCTCTCGATTTTTGATGGGCTAAAGTAGCTACCCAGAAAAATTCTAATGACCATGAGTTGACTCACGGTGTCCAGACCGGATGCTAGAACAATGACTTCAGTATTCTGTAACTTAGTGTAAGTTCAGTGACCGTCATAATTGCTGTGGACGGGTTACTGACTTGCCCCTTTCCTTCCAGCACTATATAAGGCATAATAAAGCTCAGTACTAGTGGGGGAGCCTTTGGTATTTCACACCAAGCAGTGTTCGTCTTTATTAGCCGTTGTCCCAGTTGTATCTAGCACAGCATCGAATCGAGCTCGCCGCAGCCAGAGCTAGTAGGCTAGATAGCCGAGAAAACCTATCAACGTTATTGCGCACGAGTTCGCTCGGAGCAAGTTTCGATATTGTGCTGCATC
>NW_003803441.1:0-1302 GCF_000255335.2 Galendromus occidentalis
CCAAAGTTGTGCCGCCGCGGGGGTTGCCACGCGGACGGGTATACCGAGAAGGCTCTCAATGCTCTTTATCCTCTGCATGTCATCCAGATTGGGGACCTTCACAGAGATGGATCCATTCGGTAACACTCTAGCGTGGGCACCTGACACCTGCGATCGAAGCTCTACGTAAACCTTCAAGAGATTACACCCTACGAATGTCGAGCCCTCCGGGGGTTCTAGCTCAACTTCGAAACCCTGTGGACCGCGAAGACCGGTCGACATTTTCGTGCTCTCCTCAGCTTTTCGTCGACGTTCCGTGTCTCTCTCGGCCCGACGAAGCGCTTTCTCTTGCGCTGTCGGAACCGTCGTCCATTCGTCCATCCGGTTCTCCGAGTCGCTTTCAGCTTCTCCCTCCCGATCGCCCATTCTCTTGATTAGGTAAGAGTCGCGAAAACGCTGCCTCTGTTCCCTAAGAATTTCGGCCGTTCTCTCTCTCAGACAACCGCTCGACATGATTGAAACACAACCGTAATCGAACCTACACCTACACTCGTATGATAGCCGTAATCGTACCATCATAGATCATCATAGAAGTCGGCGCCGCTCGGATTTCGATTCCGCGACCTCCTATACTTTTAGCGCGACGGTCTCTGCTACTTGCTCGACGCTTCGCGCACTGCTCATGGGTTTCATTGTACCCCCTTCAGAGAGGGTCCTAACAGCGGCGACGGATATTACTTTGTGATTGAGTTACGTTGATACGGTCAGGGAAGTAACGAACCTAGAATACGATCGCTTCGTGTATTCATACTACCCAAGAAGCCGGAAACTGGAGAGCTCTTTGACGTGATAACGACGCTGGATTCGTTATTCAGCCTGCCCGCATCCTTGTTCGGAAGGATTCAAGTTCCAACCAACCGAGAGAAACGGCTTGGATATCACCGACTTGGTGGGCCTTCTTGACACACGAGGCGAAGCTCCAGCTCTGGACTAACTCACTTCGGAAGCGTTGAAGTGTGTAGTTCTGGAAAACCGGATGATCTCGAACTCTGTACTAGAGCTATCCGAACGCTCGATGACGAGATCTACACGCTGAGAAGTCTTGCGAAGGAATTGGAAGATATCACGGAAGGAGAGGCCGGAGGAATGATAGGAGAGAGAGAGTAAACTCGAGGAGCGTCGTGAAGGCATTCCAACAAGGGAGAAACGACTCACACTTATTCACATTTTTTATCTGCCAAGGCCTGGGAGAGATTGGCGTGATAGCTTCCAAACATGACTTCGAAGTACAATTGACCGTAGGTTTGTACGCGTAGTATGTAC